>NC_044321.2:92849438-93149438 GCF_007474595.2 Lynx canadensis
CCAAAAGGAGTAAACATCTCCACCTAAAGAGGTTTTTTTGTTTTTTTTCATTTTAAGAGGTAAATGTTGTAAAGTAAAAACAGCCATTAGCAGAAATGTCCTCAACCTTTGAAAAGCGTTTCCCTCGGCTGTGGCTTTCTGGGTTCATCCTCTGCCTGTCTGTCTGTCTGTCTTTGAGTGTGTGTGTGTGTGTGTGTGTGTGTAATTATGCTTCTGTGGACTTTTAATAGCATAAAGACAAACTCTTGATATCGTCTCTTCTACCAGAAAGTGACAGCTTCATCTGAGAATTTCCATGTTGGTGAAAATGATGAGAATCAGGACCGTGGTAACTGGTCCAAAAAATCGGATTATCTTCTATCTATGGTTGGATATGCAGTGGGCCTGGGAAATGTGTGGAGATTCCCCTATTTGACCTACAACAATGGCGGAGGTATTTCTCACCCCCACCCCCCAACTTCTTTCCCTTCTAGTTTAAATGGGGTGCTGTGTGGCCTCAGAGGCTATTTTGAGAACTGAGGAAAGGCAGGTGATAGTTTGAGTTAGTGGGAAGATGGGGAGTAAGCATACTTCATTCATCATCAGACTACGAGTTGCTAGCTCAAGTTGGGCAGGTGGCAACTTCTGAGTTTCTGATTTAAATGTGTTTGGCTTAATGTAAGGCTGAATCTAGACGAAAGGCGGGGAATTCTCATTCTAAAGCGAAGTTCAAATACACTGTTTGCTTGAATAGCGTAAGGCATTCCATTCTGGAAACATGAGTGTGGAAGGAGTTGATTAAAAAATAAAGGTTTAGTATTTTAAGCTGCAATATTCAGTTACATGTATTCCAGACTGGATGGGCCATGTAGAAGATCCTTCCAAAATGCAATGAGAATTTAGTTCAAGACCAGATGTTCAATTTCTGCCAAATGATACTGTTTATACCTATAGATCATTAGGGAAGACTCAATTAGAACCAAGAGAATAAAATAACTCTGAGGTGACACACAGAGGGAAACAAAATGAATTGCACAATTCTCTAGTAATGTCGAAACAACTTTTCACTTACACCATATTTTATTTACTTGTAATTACAGGTTCTATTAGAAGTGTAGAGGTTCCATGCCCTTAGATTTCATAATTGGGAACCAGTGAAACTGTGCCACTATAATTATTTTTCTTGGTATAATAGGATTTTGTGTGGTGATGTTTCAATCTCATATTCCTTGTTAATTGGTTGCATTAGAACATTCATATGGGCCTTTGGAGCCTCAAGAAGCAAGATCTGTTTATCAAACACTTCAAGTGTTGGTGGCATAAACTCCCCTCTCTGGAGCCTACGTTGTTTAGTCATGGGCTTGGTCTAAGTTTGAACTTGAAAATGAGTTAGGAATACAATCATTTTGGCGTCTAAGTCCTCAGGTCACACGTAGTGAAGAGCGTGCAGACTCCCGTCTAGCCTCTGGTGTTCAGGTTCAGATTATCCCTAGGTTCAGAAATTCCCTGTGACTTGATATCATATATAAACCCGGTAGTTGCCATGCATTTCCAGGAACTATGTTAAACAAGGTCAAATAGAGAGTTTTAAACGTAGGCCCCCAAATGCTATTATCATCTTCGCCCTCATTTCCTCCAAATATTAATATATCACATCAGCTCTCAGTTTTAAAAGATCGTATCATTTGGGTAACGGGGATCTAGGCTCTTTCGACTGCTTTTTTGCTCTTCTGTCCAAGGGTAGGAGAGGAACAGGAAATTCAGATTTGTCAAGTATTAATGATCAGAGTTTTAAATATGGTCAGGTTTGGAAAACCATTGCTAAAATCTCGACTCATTGTTATCTGTAGATTCTTCTTACCAGTTTATGAAAAAGAGGTATCATACGACCGTAGGGTCTAGGTCAGCAGTGTTAACAATTTGTGGCCACTGTATTTTATTCATAATTCACCAGTTGTGGTTGTTATTCATTAAAAAAATAATATAATAAGTAAAAAGCTATATATACCACTGAGGAAAATAATCCTTTTTTTTTTTTGAAAAAAATATAATGGGCTAGTAAAATTTACCTTATTATTGTATTTGGACAGGGATATTTTGTATTACTTCTCTTTATATTTATCATTGGTGGGACTTAAACTTCTATTAGTCATAGTAATGATGCCATGTGCATTGCAACATCTATAAAAACATATTTGTCTCTATGTTCTAGTGACTAGTGACTTGTACATAACAAGTATTTTATTGTCTCATTATTTTTAATAGAATAAATTTTGAGGGTTGGGAAAATGTAATCCCCAGGTATGATGTTACAATATCGTAATATGAAAGATACATGAGGAAAACAGTGTAACATGGGTGCATGAAACGTACATAATTCAAAAACCCATTTTTTTTATTCAATGATCCCCATGTTTTCTTATTAAACTTTGTTAAGACTTCTAGAGTGCTTGATCAATAAATTTAATACTTTGTCCCTGCTTCAGCCTACAATCTGGCAAACGTTCAAATCAGCAATATTATGCCCCAGGTGTGGGCAGAAAAAAAGTAAAATAATAAAAGTTTTATTTTATTTATTAAAAAAAATTTTTTTTTAATGTTTATTTATTTTTGAGACAGAGAGACAGAGCATGGACGGGGGAGGGTCAGAGAGAGAGGGAGACCCAGAATCCGAAGCAGGCTCCAGGCTCTGAGCCGTCAGCACAGAGCCCGACGCGGGGCTCGAACCCACGGACCGCGAGATCATGACCTGAGCCGAAGTCGGACGCTTAACCGACCGAGCCACCCAGGCGCCCCTAAAATAATAAAAGTTTTAACTTACAGTGCCAAAAGGGGTCTGGATACTCTAACGGTAGGAGATTTAGTCTGTATAAAATAAAAAAGTTGGGGCGTCTGGGTGGCTCAGTCGGTTGAGCATCCAACTTCGGCTCAGTTCATGATCCCACAGTTTGTCTGTTCGAGCCCCACATCGGGCTCTGTGCTGACAGTTCTGAGCCTGCTTCTGATCCTCTGTCCCCCTCTCTCTGGCCCTCCCCTGCTCATTCTCTCTCTCTCTCTCTCTCTCTCCCCCTCGAAAATGAATGAACATTAAAAGAAATAAGAATAAAATAGAAAAGTTAACTATGAGTAGACCTCAAACCTTCAGAATCTTTTACCAAAAACAGGACATTTCTTATTGAGGAACGACTCTTACGACTCTTTGGGGAATAATATCCTTAGTTGCAAACACTTCTGCTCTAAAACACACTTAGCATTTGCACCCGAAGCCTTAAAAAAAAATAGACTACTTATTTAGAAAGGACAAAGGAAGGAAACTAACTTTGAACATCTACGATGTGTGTGCCATCTTGCCAAGTGTTTTCACATAGGCTCTGTAACCGAACCCTTGCCACATACTGATGAGTTACTCTTGTCCTCCCCATATATGAGGAACCCAAGGTCCGGAGGTTAGGTAAATTGCCCCAGGTCTCATAACTAGCACATGGTGGAGTCAGGGTATAAACCAAGGTGTATCTAGCTCCAAAGCCTGTGATCATTCACCTCCTCTGGATCGCTTTTTATAGGCTATAGTTTTTTATTTTTATTTATTTTTATTTTTAGAGATAGAGAGAGAGAGAGCAAGCTGGGGGGGGGAGGGGCAGAGGGGCTCGATCCCCAGCAGTGACATCATGACGTGAGCAGAAATCAAGAGGTGTGGATGCTCAACCCCCTGAGCCACCCAGGCGCCCCTTTAGGCTATTGTTTTTAATGACCCCAGTAGCGTCTTTAGGTAACACTGGACTCCCATTTCGCAGATGAGGAGGTCAAGGTTTAGAGCATCAACTACTCTCTCACAGAGAGTAGTAAATCTGGGGACTAAACCCCGTCAGGACCGATACAGGACCCACTGTATCAGAATGCTTTCAGAGTGTTATGTTGGTTGTCAAACGGTCATCGAGGTTTCGTGACATAATGGCGCTTTGGTTCTATTTTGCATGTTTCAGGTGCCTTCTTGATACCTTATGCGATCATGCTCGCGCTGGCTGGTTTACCCTTGTTCTTTCTGGAGTGTTCACTGGGACAATTTGCTAGCTTAGGCCCAGTTTCAGTTTGGAGGATTCTTCCATTGTTTCAAGGTTGGTATCACAACGTTTTCCCTATGGTGCTTATTGGCCTATTTGGCGTATAGAGCTGTCCCCACTATGTGGCGTTAAAATGTTTCCAATTTGGACATGGGAAAGGCAAAAGAGGCATCCGTTTTTTGTTTTTTTTTTTTTCCTCTGAACGTTTGCCAGCATAGAATTTACAGACCAAATGTTAATTTGGAGTTCTGTTTCTCTCGGGCTGATGGTATGGAAGGGACCGGGCGGGGGGGTTGGGGGGATGCTAGAGGGTGTTTAAAGGTGTCATTATTCTCCTATTTTCACCTTTTAAATTCCTCTGGCGCACAATTGTAGTCGTGTTGCGTATTAACTTCCCGGGAAGTTTTTCAAAGTGCCTTGATTGTCATTAAACATCAAACAGCCCTCCTGCCTGAAGATTAGTTTCAACGGCTGCAAACTATTTGCAAAAGCCTCAATGCAGCGTCAAAAATAAATTGATAGTGAGGTGCGTAGAACAGTCGTGCTGGAATATTGAGGAAGCCACCGCAGAAGCTAGCCTTGAGCGTTCGAGTTCTATTCAATGTTACACTGCAGTTTGACACCGGAGAGTTCAAGAAACTTCGGAAGTTTAAATTCAGATGGGTACGGGGTTGTTGGATGTTCTTTACATGTACCTGGAGAAATCCTGTGCCCTCGTTTGGAGGCTTTGTCTTCCACTTATTAAAACACTGGTTTATAGATGAAGTAAGTAGAGCCATAACTAGTGTTTGCCGGTTGGTTTTGAATGTTTATTTATTTATTTATTTTTGAGAGAAAGAGAATGAGCAGGGGAGGGGTGGAGAGACAGGGAGACAGAATCCCAAGCAGGCTCCGCGCTGTCAGCCCAGAGCCCCATGTGGGGCTTGAACCCACGAACCGCGAGATCATGACCTGAGCTGAAATCAACAGTCAGACGCTTAACCCAGCCACCCAGGCGCCTCTGTTTGTTTTTAAGAATAGGACCCACGGTGACAAGAATTTTCTGACTGAATAAGAGAGTAATGGCCATGGGTGATTGCTCATGTGAACTTGATGGATGAATAGAGGTTTTCTGCCCTTGATCTTAGTACCATTTTCTAATTAACTGAAAAACCGGTCTGAGAAAGCCAATCACCAACATAATTTTAAATTTGAGAAGAAAGCTATTTAGACAGTAGTTAGACTGCCTCCCCACTCCTGCTCAAAACAAGGAAAGGCAAAGAAAATGTCTGAACCAGACTTCTCATTTTAAAATAGATTTGGGGAGGGGCGCCTGGGTGGCTCAGTCGGTTGACTGTCTGACTTCAGCTCAGGTCATGATCTCACGGTCTGTGAGTTCGAGTCCCGCATTGGGCTCTGTGCTGACAGCTCAGAGGCTGGAGCCTGTTTCAGATTCTGTGTCTCCCCCTCTCTGCCCCGTCCCTGCCATGCTCTGTCTCTCTCTGTCTCTCAAAAATGAATAAACGTTAACAAAAATATAAAATAAAATAAAATAAATAAGATAGATTTGGGGAAATTGAGATGCAGTTTTCTTAACGAATTAGCAAAAGAAATTTCACTTTTTAAAAAAATTTTAATTGTTCTCTTTTCCAGGTGTGGGAATTACGATGGTCCTGATATCCATTTTTGTGACAATCTATTACAATGTCATAATTGCCTATAGTCTTTTCTACATGTTTGCTTCTTTTCAAAGTGAGCTACCATGGAAAAATTGTTCGGTTTGGGCAGATGATAACTGTAGCAGGTCGCCTATAGGTAAGCTACATTTATTTTTTAAAAAATTTGTGAACTGAGCATTGTTCTTCTATATTTTCTAATAAGCTTAAAGGGTTACATTATTTTCTAACCAATTTAGGTGCAATTCAAAGTGAGCCATGGGTTATTGATGAAAGCAGAATAAAGCCTGGATAACTTGAAAATTGATTAGTGCAATCCGTTCGTTCATTTCTGAGGGCAGCCAGTAAAAACTAAGCCATCATTTGGAGTAGGCAAGAGAGAAGGAAGAAAATGGGGAAGTGGTAGAGAAAAGCTCTATCCATGATAGTACTATAGTGAAGCCTTGGATTGCGAGTAACTTGTCCTGCGGGTGTTCCACAAGACGAGCAAACATTTCCGATAAGTTTTAACGTGATAAACGGGCGATGTCTTGCCATATGAGTTGTACATGGCACCGAGTGTCACGTGATCACAACTGAGCCAACGGTTCTCGAAATTCGCTTTGATATACGAGTGCTTGGGATTACAAGCATGTTTCCGGAACGAGTTCTGCTCGCAAACCAAGATTTGTATTGTGTTTCAGCAGTTGGAGAACGTCCGTTGTCTCCATCATACGTTGCTGGTCTTTGGGATCACGTGATATTGAGACTGTAGGCTATTACTACTGGGATTGCCTATGTCTATCAAAGAATAAAGTGATAAAGCTTTCATGCTTCTTAGCCATTTAAAGGTATCACTTATCTATATAGGTTCAATAAGTCCACATCCCAAAAATTCCTTAGAGCACTAAATCCCATCTGAAATGATTGTTACTTTATGGCGGTTATTACTATAAACACAATCCTAGTAAAGGGGCAGACATTTTCATACTCACCCCAAGCTCAGTATTAGAGAAGACTTAAGATGCCGAACACTCAGGGTTTATTCCATTTGTAAGATTTCTCCTCTGCCCTCACCAAGTAACAATCTAAACCGTTTATTTTACCATTCATACTTTTTTTTCCAGGAAAATACTTTTCTAAAACTAAGTACGTGTGTCTGTGTGTGCTCTTCTTTGTAATTTTTAGTTACTCATTGTAATGTGAGTATAACGATGGGGGACATCATCCGAGTAAATAAAAGCTGGTTAAGCACCCACAATTTGACCTGCATCAATGGAAGTGAGGCTTATCAGCCAGGACAGCTTCCCAGTGAACAATATTGGAAGTAAGTATGTTAGACGATCTACTTTTTTTTTTTTTTCAGTGTTGATTTATTTTGAGAGAGAGAAAGAGAGTGAGCATGAGCAGGGGAGGGGCGGAGAGAGAGGGAGAGAGAATCCCAAGCAGGCTCCGTGCCGCCGGCTCAGAGCCCGACGCGGGGCTTGAACTTGCAAACCGTGAGACGGTGACCTGAGCCAAAACCAAGGGCCAGACGCTTAACCGACTGGGTCACCCAGGTGCCCCAGATGATCTGCTTCTTAATCAGAGGTGACATGAAATTTTTGTAAATAACAGTAAAATAGTGATCAGCTCTTTCCTTACCTCATGTTAGTAGGACAAAAAGGGGAATCGGAACAAATTATGCTGCATTTGACTCAAATGCTTACCCAGCTTGTGTGAGTAGTAGTAACCTGCAAAATCAGCTCATAGTCAATAAATGGTCATTTAAAAATTCCTTATTAAATGAGCAGAATACTGTCAGCAGTGGTTTATTCATTGCTTTTTAGGTCTAAGTTAGGGCATTGCTTTGAAGAAAAAAATACTCACATTTTGGACTACAATGAGCAAATTCTAATAATAAACAGCTGGGTGATGAGTAATATTTGGAGTAAAATTGCTATTTATTTAAGGCTGAAATTCTTCATTGCCTATTTTACTTATAGTTGTCATTACATGGTAAAAATAGATATGTGAGATTATATATATTATTATATATATGTTATGTATATATTATAGAGGTATATATATATATATATTTACTTGTATTAATTTTAAATGATCTCTTCTTACTCTCCTTACTTCTACCTACCTTTGACCCTTACCAGATTTCCTTGAATAACGCTGTAATGAGTTCTTCCTCACCGATGTGCTAATGTTCTGTGGCCCTTTTAAAATTTGGATCTTAAAATGTTCCCAAACATAAAGCGAAGAATTAAAATCCCAGATCCACGCACGTCTCTAACAGAAATCATTGAATGTTACAGAAAGCCTTTGAAAAAGGCATACAAATGGGGACCAGTCTAGGTTTGATGCTAACTAAAAGCGCGATGAATAATTCAATATAACTTTCGGGGTTTTCTTCATCATTTTACTTGGAGAAAAAATATGGTGACGAATGAAAGAAATAACCTGATGTAAGGTTATTATTAATTATTATTATTATTATTATTATTTTTACATAAAGGAGCTTTGAAATACGAGGGGGGAAACCATAGCTACAGGAACTAGTGGATGTTTTATTCGAGGGTTTGGAACTCTGCACTGGCCACGGTTAACGCTCACATGCATAGCCTAGCTTTTCATTGAACGACGTTTGCCCCTCTTTACAATGGTATCAATAGAAACGTCCCATGACGTTGATGTATTGAGATGGAACATCTTCCTGGATGACGGATGTTGCAGAATTCAATGTAGTAGGACCGCGATTCTGTGTTCATAAGAACTTGTGTGCTTTCAGCAAAGTGGCGCTCCAGCGGTCAAGTGGAATGGATGAGACTGGGGTAATTGTGTGGTATTTAGCACTTTGTCTTCTTCTGGCTTGGCTCATAGTCGGAGCAGCGCTATTTAAAGGAATCAAGTCTTCTGGCAAGGTAATTCGGAAAACACATTAGAGAGTGATGTAGCTCTTTTCCAACTTCGTTGAAGTTCAGTGGCAAGCGTAATCAAATGCATGTTTTTTCTATAACGGGAACAATTCAAATGCGTGACAAGCTTTCTAAGGAGGCGGCCTGGCTGTAAGAAAATACATAAGATCCCCGCTATTGGTATAAATAAAACAAGCAAAAACTAGTACTAGAGTTTGACAATGACAGCTGACCCTTGAACAAGTCTGGGGGAGGGGCGCCAACACCCCCACCCCGTGCAGTTGAAAATCCTACTATTGTTGACCAGAAGCCTTACTGATAGCATAGTCAATTAACACGTATTTTTGTATGTTATGTGCATATTTTTAATGTTCATTTATTTTTGAGAGAGAGAGAGAGAGAGAGAGACAGAGCGTGAGCGGGGGAGGGGCAGAGAGAGGGAGACACAGAATCTGAAACAGGCTCCAGGCTCTGAGCTGTCAGCACGGAGCCCGACGCGGGGCTGGAACTCACCAACGGCAAGATCATGACCTGAGCTGAAGTTGGACACTTCACCGACTGAGCCACCGGGGCACCCTGTTACATATACTATATACTGTATTCTTACAATAAAGTAAGCTAGAGAAAAGAAAATGTTATTAAGAAAGTTGCAAGAGAAAATACATTCACGGTACTGGATTTATCGAAAACAATCCTCATATAAGTGGACCCGTGCAGTTCAAACCTGTGTTGTTCAAGGGTCAGCTGTACCCAGAAGTTGGACCCTGCTAGTCAAGACAGCATTCTGAGGCTTGGGCATATATTTTTAAATTGTCTGTCCTATTATATAAATAAGCATCTTGAATGGAATTATGTATTGCAGTGTTGGGTTTGGAAAAGTCTAGATCCTTGTTAGATAGCATTAGCGTCAGGAATCCTTCAGTTGGAGAGAGAGAGAAAAAAATCAAAGACGCAGTTGTTCTACAGCTTCCCCAGAATGGCTCAGAACCCTCTTTTTGTCCTCTTCTGAAAAACCATTAGTATTGTCCCTCTGTATGGTTTTATGTTTTAAACTTTCAGAGAGCATCTTGGCAATTTCAGGGAACAACGTGAAATTTTCTCCATGAACAGTTGTGCAGCACCCAGAGAAGTGAATATCTATGTGTTTGTAACTGCTAGGCCGAAATCTCCTAAAGACGGAGGACAGGCATAACTGTGGACTCTCTCTATGAATTCCCGGTAGAATATCTAGCACATTCAGTTAACGTAAAATTATAACGAGACGCCACTACATCACACAAATACTGTGCCCCTCAGAAAGTCCGTGGAAACCTTCGAAAATAATGTTTCAGTTGCACATTTTTGAAACCTGTGGCTCCCTTTTGACGTTAATATTGAAATAATCCCTGAAAGGCCATTTGCCTAGGCAGTTAATTGTTATTGGTCTCTGGCTGGCTTTAAATCGTCTCCTTGGGCCTATTGTCAAACATAGGACATCTATGGATCAAAGAAATCATCCGCATTGATGAAAAGCCAGCCTCAGAGGCAATCTGCTCATCTGGAACCATGTGTTATCTAGGCTACGAGCAGCGCACTTGTATCTGTGCTATCCAATCTCTTAATGGCAGCTTTAAGGATAATAATATCAAGGGTTCGGTATTCGCTCTAATCAGCCTTCATGAGATTTGGCCATCTCGTGGGAGATTATGTTCCTTCTCCTTGGGGAGTGAATATATACAAACCATCGCAGGGTTTAAGACCATTTCCCTTCCCATCTCAATGTAGTAATTTACCAAGAAGCAATACTCTGTCTCCTCAGACATTTAAAAAGACATATTTAGGAAAGCAGTCTATCTAGATTCCAAGTTGCTACTGCTGAGGTCTCGTGTATTCACAACGTGAACCCAGGAAATATTGCTTCATACATCGGAGTGTTTTGAAAATGGATCATTTGAGAGTGGGGAGAACAGAAAGACAAAACGATGGCAACTTTGGTAGGGGTGTCACCGGATTCATTAGTAACTTATGAAGTCTTTGATACTGTATTTTGCTGATCTCGACTGGCTAATAACTTTGTTTGCATACAATTCAATACCACGGCTGAAAAATCTAACTTCTTAACCTCTGGTTGTTTTTCTTGGTAGGTGGTATATTTTACAGCGATTTTCCCCTATGTCGTCCTACTCATCCTGTTAATTCGAGGTGCGACTCTGGAGGGTGCGTCGAAAGGCATTTCATACTATATTGGAGCACAGTCAAACTTTACCAAACTTCGGGAAGCTGAGGTAAGACTCCATTTGGATTTCAAATTATCCGAGGAGGTAAACCTTAAAAGCAAACACTGAACAGGAGTGTCATAATGCCTACAAGTTGCCGAGTAGGACCGTGAGACCGTGAGACTTCTTGGATACACTAGATTTCAAGATTACAGCCGCGAGTTTAATGGTCTAATGTGCATTTTAATTGTCTTCCAAGTGAATATCCCCAAATTAAAATCAAAGCGCACCTAATGGATTATGCTGTTACAACACAAATTTGAAGTGAATGAAGCATTCCATAAACAAGACTGTTATAAACCTAACCATGTGCCATGAATGTGAATTGGGTAAACCCTCTTTTAGCTCTCGTCCATTGCCAGATAGCAGTTTGCTATTTTCTAAATACTTCCAATCTGGATATTTAACTATTTGCTGCAGAATCTTTCTGGTAATCCAGTCAAATTGATCAGTTTTTAGTCATGGAAATCTATGTATCCTTTGCCTTTTTCGAAAATTGAGACTCTGGCCTTTGGTTTCCTGTGCCCAAATAATTTTCCCTCAATAATTAACCACAACGGCCTTATGTTCTTTTAGAATTATGAACTTTTATTGTTTTAGTCTTGGAGATGTAGCTTGATGTGCCCGCAGGCCATTTGTTTATTTCTTCATTTATCTTGAGTCTCACGTCTTTTAACCTTGTTTGTTAATATCTTCCCAACTCAAGGGACATTTTTGACGATGAATAAGAAACAAATAAAATGGAAGTTGGTACTCATCATCTTCTCTCTGTTAGGTTGTTAGACAAGATAAAATATTAATTAATGCGCTTTCAAAATGGTAAACTGCTATCTAAATATCGGCAATGATTTTAATCACTGCTGTTAGGTTACATTGTACTATTATAGATGGCAACATTTTCCCTAAGAAGTGGACCCTCCATTTTCCTTAAACTTCGTAACTTTGAGCACAGATGAAAAGCCCCTTTGATATTCTTTAAGAGATGTTTACAAGCCTGAAAAATGTATGTGATTATTTCATATTGGTCTGTGTTTCATTGTCTCTATTACCTTTAAGATATCAGACCTAAACCTAAAGCTCCTTGTGAAACATACAATAGAACCCCCCTTCTTCCCCACCCCCCCATACAAACAGTACCTTCACTCTTTCTTTGGGTTTGCTGGTAATGAGAATTATTTCTTAGATTTTTTTTTTTTATTTCTCATAATCTGTATTCTGAGCCTGGGATCACAAATATATATATTTTTTCCTTTTCTTTGGCTATCTGAACTCTGTTACAGTCTTTAGGAGAGCAGAGGACCACACACGTTCATAGCTAGAAGACTCTTCTGGTCTTCAGTGATGATTTTGCGAACTCCTTCATTTTATAGTGATGAAATTAAAACCCAGAAAGAGTCACATTTAGTTAAGTTTACACAGCCAGCTGGTGCATCTTGAATTAAGGTTTTCGAATCCCAAAATCAATAATTTTGTAGATAGCTATGAGATTGATAGATATGGAGATTATAACTATGTTTGGAATTTTGTTTCACTCTTATTTGCAACCTTAGGTACACGTCTAGCATTTGCATAGAACCCAGACCTGCCACACTCATTTCTAAGATCCCCTTAACTCACATATGCATACAAAATGTGTCAAGTAAAAGCAGCTGAGAGATCAACATAACCACGTTGTTCATCTCTTAAAATGTACAGCTGCCTAAGAAATGAGCATTTCATTTCTAATGATTTTGTTAGAATAAGTGAAATAACCATTATATACCATCTATGTATCTATGTATCTATCCATCTATGTATGTATCCATCTATCATCTATCTATCTATCTTATCCTGTCTATCCATCCATCTATCTGTCCGTCCGTCCATCCATCCATCCATTTTGCTTTCTACTGGCTTCCTGCCATTATAAAGTAATTATAATATAATAATAATCTAACATCAAGCTCTATTCTGAAGACCTAGTAATATTTTACTCCCTGACAACTTTTATTCCTATTGAAATTGGAAATAGATTACATACTTTTCAAGGGGGGAATTAGAGTTTTTAATTTCCATAAAAGAAACCAAGTATCAATTTATGATTATTTTCCTTAATAGCAATAATAGCTACCATTGAGCTTCCTAATTGCTTTACAGATACTATCTTAGTAAATTCTCACACATCATCCCTAGGACATCAATAGTAATAATTGTATATATTTTGTTCTTTTGATTTATTTTATCATCATCATCATCATCTTCATCACCATCTCCATTTTACAGATGAACAAACAGGCTTAAAAACGTTATATAGGGGCGCCTGGGTGGCTCAGTCGGTTGAGCGTCCGACTTCGGCTCAGGTCACGATCTCGTGGTCCGTGAGTTCGAGCCCCGCGTCAGGCTCTGTGCTGATGGCTCGGAGCCTGGGCCTGCTTCGGATTCTGTGTCTCCTCTCTCTGCCCCTCCCCTGCTTGTGCTCTCTCTCTCTCTGTCTCTGTCTCTCAATAATAAATAAACGTTAAAAAATTAAAAAAAAAACATTATATAAAGTGAAGTCAAGGAGAGTGAGAGATATTAGATGTAAACTTCATTCTTTGTGACTACAGGGCTATGGCTCTTCGTCACCATATTCTAGTGCCCGCCTTTCACTGAGCAGTCCTGTGTTTAGATGGACTAAAAAACCCCCCACTTTTGCCCAAATCTTGGCCGGTCTTATTATTTGAAATCTACACAACTAGGGTTGTTTTTTTTTTTCCTTTGGGTCGCGTTAGATCTACAGAATTTCACTGTTAAAATGGATTCACTTCGATTCATTTTTATGATTAATTATTGTCCTTTAGCAATGATCTAGGAGGGGTACACTGTGAAAGGCAGATTGGTAAAGGGGTAGGATTAGATGACGCGAGGGGGAGGCTGTTAAAGACTTGAGGCCGGCTACATGAGGCTCTAATCAAACAAACACAGGATAAGGGAATTGGTGATCTAAGGGATGCCTTGTTAAGAATTGATATGTTTCTGTTGTCCCCAAATTGATGTGTAGAGTCAGTAGAATTTTCATCAGGTTTGCAGCACGGTCTTCCTTAGACCTGGAAAGCCGATAGTAAAGCGTATGTGAAGGAGAAAAAGGCAAAAGAAGAATGGTGTTTTTGAAGAAGTAAAGAACACCTGTTCTACCACATACGAAACAATATCATAACGCTATAGGAATTGAAACAACGTGCTGTTCCATAGTTTCTGGTCACATTCTTTCTGACCAGTTGGGACAGTAGTCTCAGAAATAGATTCATGAACGGGCGCCTGGGTGGCTCAGTCGGTTAAGCATCCGACTTCAGCTCAGGTCATGATCTCACAGTCTGTGAGTTCGAGCCCCACGTCGGGCTCTGTGCTGACAGCTTGGAGCCTGGAGCCCGCTTCGGATTCGGTGTCTCCCTCTCTCTCTGCCCCTCCCCCACTTGCACCCTGTCTCTCTTTCTCTCGCTCTCAAAAATAAACATTAAAAATATGTTTACAAGTGTTCAAAACCATGTATCTTTAACTAAACCATATGAATCTGTCAATATGTTTTCAGTTTTGACTCACGAAATTGCAATTTCATTTGGTTCAAATTGATAATGGAGAAATCTCACACAACACTGAATGAAAAAAGGCAAGTTGTGCAAGTTTCCAAGGCATTAAGAAAACTTTTCTGTAAACTCCGCTAAATGCCGTGTTGTTTGGGTAGACACATTTATCTAGTTTAAAAATTTAAAGGAGAACAAGGAAGTCATAC
This sequence comes from Lynx canadensis, assembly GCF_007474595.2. Lineage (NCBI taxonomy): Eukaryota > Metazoa > Chordata > Mammalia > Carnivora > Felidae > Lynx > Lynx canadensis. The sequence continues at coordinate 92,864,022 of NC_044321.2, forward strand.
ACACACAAGTCAGGATAGCAGTTACCACTGGAAGTTGAAGGGTGATGTCAGAAAAGGGTGCTTGGAGGCTTTCGAACACTGGTAACTTTTTACTTTCTAAGCTGAGCAGTGGGTAGGTGGCGTTTACTTCCTTACTACTCATATTCACTCATTTGTATATATAAACATATTTTACAGAAGTATAACATTTAAAGTGCATGTTTTGAAATACTAAATTGCCTTTTCTTATAGGTTTGGAAAGACGCGGCCACTCAAATATTTTACTCCCTTTCGGTGGCTTGGGGCGGCTTAGTTGCTCTATCATCTTACAATAAGTTCAATAACAACTGCTTCTCAGATGCTATTGTAGTTTGTTTGACAAATTGCCTCACGAGCGTGTTCGCCGGATTTGCTATTTTTTCTATATTGGGACACATGGCTCATATATCGGGAAAGGAGGTCTCTCAAGTTGTAAAATCAGGTATGTAACGCTATATATTAATAACTTTGATTAATTCAGTGCAGCTCATTTAGGAAACACTAATACATTTTATAGCAATTTACTGAAAGCACTCAAGCAGGATTAAGGGCGTTGCATTTTCTTTCTCATTTCATCTTAGGTAATTTGATTGTTTTAATGATGTGGTACTTCTCGGATGATCTCGGAAAACAGGACTATATTAGGGAACAATTGTTTAAGAAGATATTTTTATTGAATTCTGTTTAGTCCTTAACATGAACTACTTATCGTACAATTACAAGTATCAGGCATCGTGCGTGCCTTTACATGTGTTATCTTCATGTATGTGTGTGTATATATACATGTGTGTGTTCATATATATATGACTGTATGAGTGCAAGTACAGTATTGTGTCTGAACTTTTAAGACACATCAGATCTCGGATAGATAGAAACCCAAGTGACTTTGAGTGTCCAGCTTTAAAGGAACCTGATTAATGAACTTCCTAACTTTAAAGCCATTAGCTAGGGATGCTTAATTATCTGGCTGAGATTCTCAGGAAAAGAATTCTAGGGTCCTTAGTAGTAGGAATTCCTCCTTAAATTTTTATTTATGGCTAGCACTTGATGGAGAGACCAATGCAGGAGAATAGAATGTTAGGACTAGAAGGGACCTTATAGATAATCCAATGTCCAGCTCCTCACTTCCAGAGGAGGGACGGATAGTGACACAGTACAGGCTCGCAGCTAATTCTCCTGAATGCAAGGCCAGTCCTCTGGGAGTCTGGAGAAACTCAACATACTTAAAACTAAGTACCACCTACTTGGAAAAAATTCAAAAGCACCTCTAAAATTAATATACATCAAATATGAAATAAGAGTCAGTTTCTAGTTTAGTTACATACAATCTTGCAAGTGTCCGTATACTAATTAAAATGCCGCTACAAATAGTGATTCCGGGTGAACATTTGGAGAGACGGCCGAAGACTAGAAAGGTAGTTCCATAAACATATCTTTCTCGATAGCGTAATTCTTTCAGACTTTCTAGGCTAAGGCGACTTCCTTTAGATTCCTGGAGTGTAAGACCGTCGTTATTCTTCACGAATCTTTAAAAACATGAAATTTGGTTAAACAAAATCGTTGAAATAGTTAAGATTTCTTATGTGAGACATGTGCCGCTTAGAAAATTTTTCTCACTAGCGTAATTCTTGTCACGTGCTCGCGTTATTGCATCGACTGAACTACCAAGTCAAATGTTTTTAAAAGTGGAAATGAAATAGTTGCTCAAGAATGTATACCATGGATCGGGTTGCCAAATTAAAATGAAAGTTTTCTAGTATCTTATGTTGAAACTGTCCAAATATGTGAACTCTTTGGCAACTAATTTAAATTCCGTGTCATACATTTTTCTTAGGTTTTGATCTGGCGTTCATTGCTTATCCAGAAGCTCTAGCCCAACTCCCAGGTGGGCCATTTTGGTCCATATTATTTTTCTTCATGCTTTTGACTTTGGGTCTCGACTCTCAGTTTGCATCCATTGGTAAGTAATCCTTCCAGGGTTAACATATCCCTCTTATATTTTACTCATGTTTCCCCTGCTTGAAAATATCCTTTTCCTATCCTTGTTGTCCTCGTCAGCTTTGACTCTTAGAGCCTGCAAATTCTTTTTAACTTGATTTTAAATACAGAAAAATACAAAGTACTCACGCCGTAGACACCCGAAAGGAACAGGCGCTTAATACTTTATATTTGCTTCAGAAATGAAATTGAGGCTCCCTGTGTTTCTGTCCCAAATACGATTCACATTTCTTCCTTCCTAGCAGCAACTGTCACCACGGATTATGTGTGGCACTCAGTCCATGTTTGTAGACGCTACATATGTATCCATAAATAACACCTAAATGAAATTTTGTCACGTAAACGTGAAGTCTCATAGCATACATGTCACCCTGACGGTTGTTTTTTTTTTTTACATGTATTGTGAACCTTTGTTGACACGTGCTCATGTAGATCTAGTTAATTCACAATCTGTCCCCATAATGATGGCCATTTGGATTATTTCCACTTTTAAAACTCACGCACGCTACTGCAGTGATTACTCTGGCACATGGCTCTGCGTACACATGGGGATTTTCCCTAGGGTACACAGCTAGAGATTCTGGAACATTCTTCATCGTATCACTCTTACATAAAATATTTTAATAGTTAACTCTGTACAGTATAAAGTCTGGCTTTCTCTAGTTGACTTTCAAAGCCCTTGAACATTTTAAACCTGCATCTTAATCCTTTCGGTCATACAACCTTCTATTTTTAGCCAGGATTGTTTCACGAACCCATTTATTTCTTAAACCTGGAAGGCCTTTCTGTCTCCATGGTATTTATTCAAATATTCACCTTATTTAAAAGTTCTAGAATTCTTCCTTCCCCATAACCCTCTTGCAAACTACTTCAGCCCCAGAGATCTGTTACCTTGTAGTTACCACCAACGAAAAGCCTTAAAAAACAGACTAGAACCAACAAATGAAGAGGGCCGCGTTCGGTTTTTTTATCAGAACCAAGTGGTGACTGCGAAGAGAAAGGACTCTATGGATTTTTAAAAGCCGGGAGTAGGACCCAGAGTATATTCTCTTCATATATTTGTAAATGTGATTAATAGAAGTGGAATTCTTAGATTAAAACTATCGGCAAGTGAGTTGACATTAACCCGCCATTTTTCTCCCCTTCTGAAGAAACGATTACAACAACGATCCAAGATTTATTTCCCAAAGTGATGAAGAAAATGAGGGTTCCTATAACTTTGGGTTGCTGCTTGGTGCTGTTTCTCCTTGGTCTCGTCTGTGTGACTCAGGTATACTATAGTATTTTTACACAGACAAATCATTCGTTGGAATGTACTTCATAATCTACATGAAGAAACAAAGGTTTAAGAGGATGTTCCGTGACAAGTCTAAGTCTGCCTTGGATCAAGGGTTTCTGAGTTTTAGCCCAGTTTTTTTCCCCATTATAGCACAATTTCAATGGGCAGTCTATTTTGAAGAGGGGAGGAGACCCAATAATGGACAACTTCCCCAATTACAATGAAGTCACATATCCCTTTTGAGATGTTTAAAGCCACATTTGTCTTTGCATTTGAAAATGTTCTTGTTTCACATCTTAGCACAGGTGAAACCAAGGAGCATTTGTGAAAATCAAATGAATAGATTCACTTTAAAGACTTCGTCAGTCATAAAAATAATTAAAATATACTTAGAGGTGATTTGGTATTCTTTTTGTAGGCTGGAATTTACTGGGTTCATCTGATTGACCACTTCTGTGCTGGATGGGGCATTTTGATTGCGGCTATACTGGAAATAATAGGAATCATCTGGATTTACGGTAAATAGTAACTACAGAATTATCTACACATTTCATTACAGTAATTTAGTTTGGTTCCTTTTCATTATGTTTACCATAATAGTAGAGTATAATATAACTGGGAAAATTGATAATGAAGCAACTGTAGTTAAAAGCGTATACTCCATTGCTGCAGTATAGGAAAATGTTTAGATAGAAAGATAATTCGGGGCCACAATGATTAAAGGAAGAAAATGTGAGCAAGGGCTGAACGCACTTTTTTTTTTTTTTTTTTAAGGTGGGAACAGATTCATTGAAGATATAGAAATGATGATTGGAGCAAAAAGGTGGATATTCTGGCTTTGGTGGAGAGCTTGCTGGTTTGTCATTACACCTCTTCTTCTGATTGTAAGTATTAATATGCCATGAATTTGGTATCAATAATATATATATTATTATCTATATAAATGTTATATATATATATAACATTTCTAATATAAACTTGAAGAATAATTCATATCGGAGACAATAAAGCAAACTAATGTCATAAATTAATGGCTTCCAACTTTTGCTTTATGAGTGGCCTAAATTAAAACGCCTTTGCAATATTGCTTTTGAGGCTATAGGTTTAAACATTTACCATTTGAGAAGAAGAACAGGCTCCTATAGACTTACAGTTCTTACATATTTAAAAATTCTCAATAGAAGAAGTAAAAATGGTTAATTTGCTCGTTCCCTAAAAATACGCCGAGTCATCTACAATGTTCCTAACCTCTCTGCTAAGACGCAGGCTCTTGTCTTCAAGGAATGCGATCTAAATATACAAATTGCTAAGAAGCAACACTCAGATTTTAATGCATAATTTTTCTCTGTATGGGAAGGTATTTACGATCTGAAATGGCTAAAAGAAACTCACCGCTGTCAACAGAGGCAATGGTTCATGTTAAATTCAACAATGGGTACTATTTAAGAACCGAGGGAAAGCAAAAGAGATCTTACTGGACAGACACGGCATATAAACAGGAAACCTTTAAAGAACAGTTCAGCGCAGTAAATGACTGATTGGCAAAAACATTTCACAGGATGAGGATTACTGTCTTGGTAGAGATGGGGAGGTGGCAAAAATTCATAAGAGGACATCTGTTGGTTCTCACTGTCTTCATGCATTAAATAATTTGATCCAGAATTTGCTTCACATCTGAAATATTATGTTTGTTTTAGAGGGTGTTAAGATTTATTTATTTATTTACTTAGTTATTTATTTACATTTCATAAGGTCAGTTTCAAGTAGCGAGCAGTTTGGGACTGGCTGTACTGAGTCAAAATATTTCAGACGCCCCATATTCTAGCTAAACGATTTTGACTGTGCTACTAAATATTGTTTTCCTCATTTGACAAGTCTCCATAATCAAATAAGCCCTTTGTCAATTTAGAAGACCTCACTATACTTTTTAGCCAGCTAGTTTTCATCGATTACACAGCTTTGACAATGGGATTTAATTTCAAATGCGAAAGTATTAAATATTAAGGGTTATACATTATCATCTACTTTGTATAAAGTCATGTGAGGTCATGGATACTCTCCCGGATCCTTCATCCATTCTCTTGTAGTTATGTAAAAAATTATGGCAATTGGGAAATACATTTAAATTACTTAAATGAATGGAATTAACCTATTTAATTTTAATAGTAAACTTGAATAGCTATTTGATAAAGATTCTTACATTCTATCTCTCCACTGGTTTTAGTAAAACAAAGACAGCTAAATCTAGAGAAACTAGGAGGTGACTCTGGCTTTTGTTTATTTAGTTTTGTTTGCTTTACAGATTTCTAAAGAGTTAGATTTAATGTGGCAACATGTCTAGATTTTTTTAAAGATTTTTTTTTTAAACGTTTATTTATTTTTGAGACACAGAGAGACAGAGCATGAATGGGGGAGGGTCAGAGAGAGAGGGAGACACAGAATCTGAAACAGGCTCCAGGCTCCGAGCTGTCAGCACAGAGCCCGACGCGGGGCTCGAACTCACGGACCGCGAGATCATGACCTGAGCCGAAGTCAGCCGCTTAACCGACTGAGCCACCCAGGCGCCCCAAAGATTTTTTTTTTTAACTTGACCTCAACTTCAGTCTTTTCACTGTTAAGATTCCGATTTCACTGTTTTGCCCATACATACATTGAGCTTGTTTTTCTCTGCCAGAGAGGCTGGAGGTGACGTGTGCTTTGGTAAATATGTACCAAATGTGTGTGAATGCGTGTGTGTTTCAGGTGTGGCGTAAGGACTGCCCTGTGCGGTGGGAGATAATAGAAACAATTGCTAAGCAAGGGAGCAAAGCCTGTTCACTAAAGGGTACTTTACATTTCTCCTATACGCTGGCTAGCTTATGGCACAGAATAAAACCATACTATTATAAATTAAACTTAAAAGGTCAAGGACAGAAATTTTCAGGTATTATTTAACTTTCAGCCTGATATATTTCCTGAGCATTGAAACACATGTGGCACAAGTATTTATTTGCACCTTTTGCACAGATATGGAGGTGCTCATTTTGGAAGAATCTATTCAAAGTCAAATGCAAGTTACTTAGATTGGTTCATTTAGAATTATCTTCTGGCTGGTCACTGGGTTATTTTGGTCGCTTGAGTGTATCTTCATTGTAATTGCTTTTGATGGATTATTTCCAAGGAAGGGGATCAAATGCCTCACAGTTAGTGCAACAGAAATCACTAATGCAATAAAGTCTAATCTTTAGCATTGTTTTTTCATACTTTATTTTCACAGGCAATTTTGATCTGGTCATTGGTGAAATTTCATAGGCCTAATTATGCCAAAATTCCGTACCCTGACTGGGGAGTTGCTCTAGGCTGGTGTATGATTATTTTCTGCATTATTTGGATTCCAATTATGGCCGTCGTAAAAATAATTCAAGCTGAAGGAACTATCTTCCAAGTAAGCACATTTATATTATTTATTCTTTAAATAGAGTACTTACGATCCGCATGAAGATTACTCATACGGTGGTAAGAGGGGATTATGAGCCTTTAGGCTACTTCCACGCCTGATACAATCATCTGACTACTGTGTACATAACATTGCTTTATATTTATATATCTGCGTGTCTTGTACTAGATTATAAGCTCCTTTAGGGAGGAGTCTTATGTTGCTTGCTGCTGTATCCTCAGGCCCTATTAAGAGTGTTCGGCACGTACAAGTTATGCCATTTATACTTGTGCTGAGTTGTCCCTGAAGAGGACACAAGGCAAATGACCTTTTTGCTTTAGATCTACGATCTTCACTTTAAAAGCATTGTCCGGTTATAACGCATGTCCTAATAGCCTGTGCAGACTTGAAAAAGCCTGGTAAATGATCTCGCACCCCATCTAGACCCTGAGTGATCCCTCTGGCACGGAGGCCCAGGGGGATGGAGTTGATTATGACATCTCACTAGGACAATGACTGGGACAAACGTCAGGAGTCAGGTTTTAAATAATTTCCCAAGCCCATCCAGATCAATGGTTTGACCCCAGGGTTCTCTTTCTTTGGTTCTCGAAACCTCGAAACCTCGCAACCTCGCAGGCATACACTGGATTAAATCCTCACCTGACTCTCACTCTCAGGGAAGGACAGCAATGTCGGAGAATTCAGTGAAAAGACGTGGAGTAATGGGCTCATACACTTCCTCTTAAAATCATTTGTAGGCTCGGTTATTTTTGTCTTGTAGTCAATGTAATTCTATTAACAACTAGTTAACTTTGAGTATCATTTTTTTTAGCACACTATATTAAGAATTTTGATGATCACTTTTGACTTTTCTGTGGTTCCTAGGTCATTTTGCTTAGCGAGGAAACTTAATATTCTGCAAGGGAAATACGGTTTGATATTTGATATGGTCTAAAACATGCTTTTATTTTTTTTTTCTTTTCAGCGCATCGTAAGCTGTTGTAGACCAGCTTCTAACTGGGGTCCGTACCTGGAACGACATCGTGGGGAGAGATACAAAGACATGATAGATCCTAAAAAAGAGACTGACCATGAAATACCTACTGTCAGCGGCAGTAGAAAACCAGAATGAGATCTAATGTTTTAAACAGATGTGGTCATGTAAAGTGGTAACTTTAGAATCAAGGAAAATTTTATTTATTTGTAGGTTAATTGAGTAGAAAAATGTACATACTATGTCCATAATAGTATAAACTTGTTTTCCCATTTAAGCAGGAATGTGATATAATGTGAATCTACTAATACTTAACAATGTGATTATTATATTTCTTTTTAGATCATCTATCTGTATAACACATACGCAGCTGTCTCTATTTCACAATAACACTTTTGTAAATATTACCATAATATTTTTCTAATATGCTGAAGACTTTATTTTGAGCCGGTTATTTAGAAAATTGTTATATTTTCTATTATACAAGTTTTAAAAAATTGTTTGCTATATTTTCTTAGTATACAAGCTTTCTTTTCCATAAAGCTGGGGAAAATAAAATCAGTATATTTAAAAGAAAGTATTAAAGTTGAAGGCCTTATTTAACTATAAATGCTATACATATATGCGAAAAATGGACTGTGTATATGGGCACCGTAGTTTATTACAATGGCTTCGATCAAATCTAAGATCTTATGATTGTAATATATAGTTAAGAGATGAAGCAAAATGATGTTTGTCTTATTTGAGTAAGTTACTATGTACACGTGGTAACTTATTTACATACTTATAGGAGATAAATCTGTCAAACTTGTCAAGAATGAAGGAAGGCAATTAGAAAGTCCTATGTCCCAGTTTCCTTACAGAAGATAATGAAAACATATCATTGGCAGGTTCATATATCGATTAGGTATTACTGACCACTGGTTTAAACCTCACTGCCTGGGATGATGAACATTGCTGAAATATGCAAGAAACTTTTCAGCTATTCTTAAAGGTTCTTAACTAGGGCTTCAGAGAACATTTGAAACTGACATTATACATAGTATCTTTCTATGTGTATGTGTACATGCATTTTTCTGGGGAGAGAATCTACAGCTTTCAACAGAATACCAAAGGGATCTGTGGTTCAAAAAAGTTTAAGAACCGCATCACTATTTCTTCTGGCTTTTTGTTGTTGGCAAGTGAAGAAGGAAAGGAATCATTTTACGCCTTAATTTCGGATACATTTTAAATTCCTTTTCCTCTTCTTTTCTACTGAAGATTAAGGGAGGAAGAGATTAAGGTATTAAATTTAGACTGGTAACTTATTTGGGGGGAAGGGCCAGGAAGTAGGTAAACAGATAGGCTTAGGATTGAAAAGTCTCAGGGAGCTATGTACAAATATATAACATAAACTTGTGTTCGGTATTTTAAGGATTTTCTTTGAGGGTAAGTCAAATGCTGTTAGTGAACTTCAACAGGTTAATTCCTCACTTACACTGGATTTTATAAAATATTGGAAATAGATGGCTGATGAGAGTTTAGAAATACTTTTTCTGATTCTTAGTCCATATTACACTACATGCATCCCATCATTATATTTTGGTGCCATCGGAGGCGTCGATTTTTCACCAAATAGAAAAACGCGTGCCATTTTCTATAGGTGAATCTTGCAATTCAGGGAAGCGTTAGGCACATTTCTAAGGAAATGATACCAAATTGGTGGGGGAGAGGGTGATGGGGAGGCAATCCCTTTCAAGAGCTGACTGCAAGGAGTAAAGAGTTTGTGTGACTATCTTGGCAAGTGTATAAAACGAGATCTTAACAGTGCCTGGCAAATTTTAGGGTGCTCCATGACAGCTCCTGTTAACACAGATTCAACAGTGGTGAGGGAGTATCCCATGAATAGAGTTCCATCAGATCCTACTTCCTTTTTGGTTTTAATTTTTTTTAATGTTTATTTATTTTTGAGAGAGACAGAGTGCTAGCAGGGGTGGGGCAGAGGGAGAGGGACAGAATCCGAAGCAGGCTCCAGGCTCTGAGCTGTCAGCACAGAACCCGACGCGGGGCTCGAACTCACGAACCACAAGGTAATGACCTGAGCTGAAGTCCGAGGCTTAACCAACTGAGCCACCCAGGCGCCCCAAGATCCCGTTTTCTTTAGTGCAAAAAGACATTTGCAATATTTTATTGTACACCAAAACTCTTTTTGACACGTGAATGAAATTAAAATCACTATATCTTAACTATATTTTTACTGTAGCTTATTTTTTTTAAAGCAAACCTTTGGAACTGTTATTCTCTATTGTGCTTTCATTCCTTGCCCAGTACAACATTTATATATTTTATATAAATATATAATAAACATTTATACATATTAAATAACATATGTACATATATATAATATATATATATATAGATGTATACATATATAAAACATGTAATCAATTCTTTAAATGTCAGTAAAAGCGAATTTATAAATGTCTGGATTTTGTACCTGACTTGGCAACCCCTCCCCTTCTAAACAACAATTCATTTGGTATGAATACATATAATCAAATGAATTCACTCAAAGTGCTTTTAATGATTGCCTTCACTCTCATTACATTCTCTAAGCCTGTCAGTGGATTTACAGTTAGCTAATGTACCATTTAAACCCTTGATAATTAGGAAATGTTCCAATTCAGCCAGCTTGTATTCCACAATCCTGAGGTTTATCAATATTCGCTTCTGCATGGCTATCGTGTGTGGGGAATTAATTAAGATACCACGAGAGATGCTGTCGACTGAAAGATTCTTATCAGTATTGCTCTTAGTTGACTCAGTAGAAGAGGTTGCTCTTACTAGTGCAAGAGAGGTCGAATTGGATGACATTTCACCAACGCTGCTCTGTAAGGGAAGGAAATTATACATATGTAGGTTATTGAGTCTAGCAATTTCCAAATACAGCTGATGTTTGAACACAGTGGGAGGTTAAAGACATTGATTCCCTGGGCAGTCAAAAACCCATATGGAACTTTTGACTCCCCCCAAACTTAACTACTAATAGCCTATTGTTGACCAGAAGCCTTACAGACAACATAGTCGATTAACACGTATTTTGTGTCTGTATTCCATACTGTATTTTTACAATAAAGTAAGCTAGAGAAAAGAAAATGTTATTAAGAAATTGTAGGGGGGGGGGCGCCTGGGTGACTCAGTCAGTTAAGCATCTGCCTTCGGCTCAGGTCATGATCTCACGGTCCATGAGTTGGAGCCCCACATCCGGCTCTCTGCTGTCGGGGCAGAGCCCCCAGTGGATCCTGTGTCCCCCTCTCTTTCTGCCCCTCCTCTGCTTGCTCGCGTGCATCTGCTCTCTCAAAAATAAACAGAAAACTTTAAAAAAAATTAAAAAAAAGAAAATAGTAAGGAAGGGGAAATACATTTATAGTAGTGTACTGTATCAAAAGAAAATCAGAGTATAAAGACCCACGAAGTTCAAACCTATGTTGTTCAAGGGTCAACTTGAACTATCAAATAAGATGCTTAGTCTTGGGTAGCAAAATGAACTGATTGTCCCCCCCCTAAGTGATTGAAAATCCGTTGAACAACAACACTGATTTGGAAATACGCTCTTCCCAAAGACTGAAAAAAAAAAATTTGTATAAAGTAGCCTCTTAATATCAAAATGTTGTATTTTGGGCTTACATTTCCTGGACAGCCCAGTAGGTTTATACTTGGACCCTGATCCTTATCTCAGAGGACCACTAAAGCCCTAAAGTCATTTGCGACTTTAAATATCACCAGGAAACCCACAGTTTGAACTGAATTATTTGCGAATGCCCAAAAACCTGTCATAAAGATGGCTGAAACCAGGGGAGAAAGACGCAAACCAACCTAAGGGGTAGTAGAAGCTAGAGAAGGAATAGATTCTTAAAACAGGAGGCGACGGCGGAGCGTGGGCCCTTTCAGCTCTACTTTTCAAGTGGATGAAACGCTGACCATGTTACTTAGTGACTTGGGGCTTTTTCCAACAGACCACGGCTGTCGAATGGTTGGTCAAGAAGAGGGAAGTGCGGGGGTAAACATCCGGGGCTCTTCGAAGAGAAGAATGAGGCGACCTCCCCTTACTCTTAGTTTACTGTTTTAGTATCTTTCTATTCACAAACACCTCCCTCCCCCTCCACCGACCACCTGACTGCATCCAATTCCAATTTCTCTTACACACTTTACCTGAAAGCGGCTCTTCCAGACGACAAGCAGTAAAGCGAACACGATAAAACTCAGTAGAAGCAACAGCATGCTCATGTTTTCCCTTCGGCCTCTCCTCCCCTCTAGGCCACGGAGGCACAAGACTGGCAGTTGGGAAGCAGGGGACCCTAGTCGTCCCCCCGAGTATGGAAGCCGCGGGCCACGATGCTAAGCGTCCCGCACCGCTCGGTGCAACTGGGAGTCGCCTCAGCCTTTGGCTTCACATAGTCTAACCGACGCGTGCCGCCCTCACAATTGAGCGCTTCCGCGAGGGCGCTACGTCACAATCTGATGACGTCAAACCCGGAAGCAGGCGGCACCTGCCATGGCTACCTGGGTGCTGCGTCAGGTTGTTGGCGAGGGCCGCGAGAGGCAACGGGGGCGTTTGGGATTTCCGGGCAGCTGAAACATGGTAGAAACACAGACGCCAAACGGACTGATGAAACACGAGTTTTAAACAGTGCTCGTCCCTCCTTTTCTTTCTCGCTTAAGACAGGTTTGTCTTTGCTGCAAGCCACTCCGTTCATTTCAAAAGCAAGTCCAGAAAGGTTTGGAGGTACTGTGAGAAGCAGTTACCCACAAACTGTGTAAGTCTTTGCCAGAAACCTCCTCCACACTCCCATTGCTATTTTAGGAGTCGTTCCGACCCTAGCCACATTGGGCTAATTATGTGCCCTTGTGTTACTGTACCGTCTAAAAAGTAATTCCAGGGACATCTTCCCATGTAATTCTTACAATAACTTCGTGCTATAGGAATTTTTTCTGACTGTGCCCACTTCAGAAGTGCAGAAGCAGGTTCAGGCGTGAAGTAAACTCGGAACCAGGAGCGAAATGGGAACCAGGAGCGAAAGCAGGACTTGACTCCATAGAGGTGAGTCCTGAGAGAGCCACCCCATTCGCTTGCCCTCATCCGGATCCTCAGGACCTCTGCCCGTACTTGCTGACTTGTGAGCATCAAGTATTTCATATTTCCCACTCAAGGAACTGAACAGTATATTCCGATTGATATTAGTGCGAGCCGATAGGGAGAGAAATCACTGTACCTGACAGGAAATGCACAAGAAATTCGGGTAGATGTACAAGATGACAACGAACGAAACACTCAGAGCTAAAGGCAATAGCCAGGGTCGTCTCAAGATGAGTGTTACCCTCCAACCCCTAGCTGCTTGGGGAATAACTCACATCTTCATATCGATAGGAAGGAGAGGAACTATACACTTTTCACCTTCAACGTATTTCCCAGTTATGGTTTCAAAGCTTTACTTCTTCAACGCCCATGTCAGGGGTGGGCACCGTGATGTATTCTGGGGAAATGAATATGAGCAAAAATAAGGTCTCTGTTCACCTTCGTTTCATCAAATCAAATGGAGTGTAGCCCAGTAACATTGTCTCTGACCAAAGCATTTTGAATTTTGATCCTCCTGGAATCCAAGGGAACGCTTCAAAGCACTTACAAAATATTCTCATAAAGCACATTACAGTCCTGTTGCTAATCATTGATTTTTTTTCATTTATTTTGTATTGTGGTAAAATACACAAAACAGAGAATTTCACGTTTTAACGAACTTTTTTAATTCTTTATTTTTTAAATGTTTACTTATTCTTGAGAGACAGAAAGACAAGAGCATGAGCAGGGGAGGAGCAGAGAGAGACAGGGAGACACAGAATCCGAAGCAGGCTCCAGACTCTGAGCCGTCAGCACAGAGCCCGACGCTGGACTCAAACTCACAAACCGTGAGACCGTGACCTGAGCCGAAGTCAGACGCTCAAACGACTGAGCCACCCACGTGCCCCACATTTTAAACAATTTTCAGCGTGCACTTCTGTGGCTGTAAGTACACTTGATCCCCACCATCTCTTTTTCATCTTCCCCAACTGAAAATCTATACTCATTAAACACTAATTGCCTATTGTCCCCTCCATCCAGCCCCTCGAAATCACCATTTTACCTTCTGTCCCTCCAAATTTAGGTAGCATAGCTACCACATGGGAGTAGAGTGAGTAGACGAGTAGAGTGACACAACATTCGTCATGTTGTGCCTGGCTTATTTCACTAACATAATGTCCTCAAGTTCCATCCATGTTGGGGCATGTGTCAGAATTTCTTTCCATTTAAGGCTGGCGAATGTTTCACAGTTTGTTTACCCATTTATCCACTGATAGACACTATGTCGCCTCCACCTTTTGGTCCTTGTAAATAATGCTGCTATTAACATGGGTTATTTGTATGTTTTAGATAACAGTCCTTCATCAGATAAGGCTTTTGCAAATATCCGCCCCCTGTCAAATGGCTTGTATTTTCCCTTTTTTTTTGACAAGGTCTTTCACAGAACAGAAATGTTTAGTAGTAAGAAAATCCAGCTTATCAATTCTTTCTAGGGGTTAAATCTAAAAAGTCATCACCGAATCCAGGGTCATCTAGATCTCTTCAAATCCACAATCCTTGGTTTAGGTTTTTTCCCCCTATTTTGATATTCTCTACTGCCTTCATTTCTGCTCTAATATCTATTATTTTCATCTTTCTGCCAACATTGAATTTAGTCTGTTCTTTTTCTTGCTCTGTTATTGTTCCTAAGAATAGGTGACGGCATGTTTCTCTCAAGTTCACGTGAAACATTCTTTGGATAGGCCATATATGTCAGGTCACAAAACACGTCTTAATAAATGCAAAAACACCGCAAAGTATCTTTTCTAACCACAGTGGGTGAAACCGGAAATTAACAGCAGAAGGAAAACCGGCAAATTCACAAACACGTGGCAATTAAACGACAGGCTGTTAAACAACCAATGGCTCAAAGAAGAAATTAGAAAGGAAATTAGGAAATATCTTGGTGCAAATGCACATGAAAATACAGTATACCAAAGTTTGCGAGATGCAGCGAAATCAGTGCTGAGCAGGAAATTTATGGGCTTTAGTGCTTCCTTTGTAAAAAAGGACTTAGGGGCACCTGGGTGGCTCAGTTCACGATCTTGTGGCTCGTGAAGGCGAACCCCGCCTCGGGCTTGCTGCTGTCTGCCTGTCCGTGCAGAGCCCACTCCAGATCCTCTGTTCCCTTCTCTCTGCCCCTTCCCCACTTGCTTTCTCCCCAAAATAAATAAATATTAGAAAAACAGATTTCAAATACATTTTAAAAAGACTTAAATCAACAACTTAACTTTACACTCCCTTTTGATTACTAGCTGCATGAAATACCTTTTTCCATCTTTTTACTGTCAATCTCTGCATGTGCTTATATCTAAAATTCCTCCCTTTGGGGCGCCTGGGTGGCTCCGTCGGTCGAGCTTCCGACTTCGGCTCAGGTCGTGATCTCGCGGTCTGTGAGTTCGAGCCCCGCGTCGGGCTCTGCGCTGACAGCTCGGAGCCTGGAGCCTGCTTCGGATTCTGTCTCCCTCTCTCTCTGCCCCAACTCCGTTCTGTCTCTGTCTCTCTCAAAAATAAATAAACATCTAAACAAATTAAAAAAAAATAAAACTGCTCCCTTTTAGGCAACATATACTTGGATTCTGTTTTTAATCCATTCTGCCAATATATAGCTTTTGATTGGGGTGTGTATTTACATTTGAAGTAATTACAGGTGTAAGCATTTACTTCTAGCACTTTATTTTTTTTTGTTTTCTGTACCTCTTAAAGCTTTTTTTGCCCCTCCTTTTCTCCATTATTGCCGACTTATCTTCAGTTCATTTTTTTGTAGCAACACATTTTGATTGTTTTCTTATTTCCTTTTGTAGATATTCAATAGGTATTTTATTGTGGTTATATATAACCACATAGAACATCCTAAAGTTATGATCATCTGTCTTAAATTGATACCAAAATTAATTTCAATTGCATACATAAGCTTCACTCTTTTATAACTCTGCTTCCTGCTTCCGCTTTATGTTATTGATGTCACAAATTACATCTTTAGATGTTGGATACCCACTTACATAGGTGTATAATTACTTTTCACGATTGTGCCTGTGTAAATCCTGTAGAAAATAGCAAAGTGGAATTACAAACCAAAATTGCTATAATACTGTTTTGGTGTGTGTGTGTGTGTGTGTGTGTGTGTGTGTGTTTACATTTGCCCATGCATCTGCTTTTACCAGAAATCTTCATATTTTCACGTGGCTTTGAGTTACCATCTAGTGTCCTTTTATTTCAACTTAAGGATTCCTTTTAGTATTTCTTTTTAACATTACTATTGGTGATGAACTCTTTCGGATTTTGTTTGGATATGTTTTCATTTCTCCCTTATTCTTTGTTTGAAAAAGAACACGTTTATTTTGTTTTTTGAGGGAGATAGAGCATGGCCGGGGGAGGGGCAGAGAGACGAGGAGCACAGAATCTGAAGTGGGCTCTGTGCTAAAAGCAGAAAGCTTGATGTCGGGGCTCAAACTCAAGAACCGTGAGATCAGGACCTGAGCCAAAGTTGGATGCTTAACCGACTGAGCCACCCAGGTGCCCCGTTTTTTTGTTTTTTGTTTGTTTGTTTGTTTGTTTTGTCCCTTATTATTGACAGACATCTTTGCTGGATGTGGAATTCTCAGTTGACAGTTCATTTCTTTCAGAAAATATAAAGATTTCTTTCAGAAAAGATAGTCTTTTTTTGAACCCCCCCCCAGTAAGTTTTTCAATTCAGTTATTGTCTTTTACCATCTCAGAACCTGATAGTTTATTATTTCTATCTTTGTTGATATTCTCATTTTGTTTATATCTTTTCCCCGCATTCCTGTAGTTTTTGTCCATGTTTCTCTTTAGCTCTTTGAACATAGTTAAGATAGTTTTTTAAAAGTCTTTGTGTAGATGCTTCTTCAGGAATGATTACTGTGGATTTACTTTGTTTCTTTGAATTGGCCATGTTTTCTTGTTTCTTTGTATGCTTTTTGATACCTTGTGGAAAATCCGGCGTTTGAGAAAAATGCCCACCGCTTCTCATCTTTAAAGACCGACATAGAGGACCTTCACCATTTAGAGGCCCCCCCCCCCTCCTCCCCGAGTCTTAGGATCAGCTCAGGGGCTTTTCTGGGCATGTGTTCTTTTGTCGGTCTGTGTGTGTGCTTTTTTAATTTTTGGTTTTTATTTCCCAACTGCTTTTATTATTTATTTATTTAGTTTGTTTATTTATTTATAAAGCTTATTTATTTATTTTAAGAGGGGGGAGGGGCAGAACCTAACACGGCTCGAACTCATGAATC
This sequence comes from Lynx canadensis, assembly GCF_007474595.2. Classification (NCBI taxonomy): domain Eukaryota; kingdom Metazoa; phylum Chordata; class Mammalia; order Carnivora; family Felidae; genus Lynx; species Lynx canadensis. The sequence continues at coordinate 92,881,113 of NC_044321.2, forward strand.
ATCGTGAGATCATGACCCGAGCCGAAAACCAAGAGTTGGATGTTACCCAGGCGCCCCTTCCCAGCTGCTTTTAAATGTCTCAGTTTTCCAAGCTGTCTCATTCTAGCTTCTCGTTGAGGCCTTAGAAGTTCCACTGTATTCCTCTACTTACAATCTCTTGCTCCCAGGCACCGACAGGTCTGCGGTCCCCCTGTAGTGTTCACGTGCCGAGATAGATACTCTCCATTGTCTTGTATGACTTCCAGACTGAGATCCAAAATTTTCTACTGTTCCTGTTGTAACAGGAATCGGTCTGCTATTTTTCAACCATGCCCCCATCAGGGAGGGGTGAAGCAAGAGTGAGCCAAAAGGCTGCAAAAGGCTGCAGAATTTCCCCCTGTTTTTATCGTGCTTTTTTCTTGATTGGACAATTACTTGGTTGGTATAGATCTTTCACTGGTTTATAGAGCTTCTATAAAGCTATTTTAGTCAAGCTATCATTGTTTGATAGTTCCATGCGGAAAAGAGGGTAGAAGTCTGGAATTTCCTGATCCGCCATCTTGTTGATATCACGCACTAACAATTGATTTTTTTAAATTTTTTTAAATTAAAAAAGAGACAGAGACAGAGAGAGACAGAGAGAGACAGAGCATGAGCAGGGGAAGGGCAGAGAGAGAGGGAGACACAGAATCCGAAGCAGGCTCCAGGCTCTGAGCTGTCAGCACAGAGCCTGACGCGGGGCTTGAACTCACGGACTGTGAGATCATGACCTGAGCCGAAGTCAGACGCCCAACTGACTGAGCCACCCAGGTGCCCCAACAATTGATTTTTAAAATATGACAACCGGTAGAAATAATTAAAAGTATAGAGCCTCTCCACCTGTGAGACACTGACAAAAACAAACTCAAATAATGGAATGAATGCCACATGTATTATTAACTTTCAATTTTGTTACCTCCTATTCATGACATGCCAAATTTTTTTTCTTTCCTTTTCCATTCATCATTAGTAACTTAAAAACCACCTCCTTTGTTTCCATACTTCAGGAAATAACTATTTTTCTAAGGTATGAACTTAGAATTGTCACTCATCTGACTTACTGTTTCGACCAGCTATGGTCATTTTTTCGTATGTATGTGTCAAATTGAGGTTTCCTGACTCTTTACCATTTCCCAACCCTGTTAGATTTTTACTGTGATAATTTTATACATATCTGGAGCGGGCATTCACTCACTTCTCTCTTTTGTTCTTCCTCTTCTCTTTTTCCCTTTTGGGAAATATTGATGTTTAATTGATCAAAAATTTGTTCTGTCATTATGTGAACACTACAGAAATATGTTTATCTGGAGATAAACAATCAAGAATCTCCAAACAAAATGTAAATTTAAGCGTATGTGTTTTGTTCCATTGAGTATGTTGGCTTCTCGCTAAAACTGTAAGTCAGATGAAAAAAATTAACTGTGACTTCAAACATTGGCATAGGTTGGTAGGTAACAAAATAAGCAGAAAATAGTTCATGTAATATTCTAAATAAATAGATGACACTTTGGACAAATCGCAGTCAGTTCCTTTCAGTTTAACGACAATTTTTTGTCTTCTCCTTGATTTCACCATTATGTAAAAATAATAAAGATGTGATATTCTAGATAGTTCAAGAATGTAATTTATGAAGGTTTAAAATATTTAAATTTGCTGCTTTATTTTATAGATCAAATAAATTGTTATTATTGTCTCCACAAATACTTTTAAATTACTAATCTATAAAATTTTGTGAACTAAATGAATTTCTAATGATGCGTATATTTTAAAAAGCCTATTCTTGTGAATTTTTATGATGCCACAAATTATCAAGACTTAATGTGTTGGCTTAAATCATAAATTCCATGTCTTTAGTGAACTTTATGCCCTTAAATTCATATTAAATTGAGCTAATTAGTAAATATTCTTTGGCTCTCTGAACAATTTCTAAGCAAGAAAAGTGCATAAAGCATTGGTCAGTAAACAGAATTTTTCATTTGCTCTTGTTCCTTATTTCTATAACAGCTATAAATTAATAGGATAAAGAAAGTCTTTGGATAGTATTAATATATATGTTTATTGTTACTTTAAAATTTTATAAGTAATATGAAATGTATGATGGTGATAAAAAGAACTAGACAGTTCTTGACTTCCTGGCTTCTAGTTTTCTCTGTAAGGAAAGAAGTTTTTGTTTTTGTTTTTGAGAAAGAGAGAGAGAGAGAGAGAGATAAAGAAAGAGAGAGAGAACATGGGGAGGGGCAAAGGGAGAGAGAGAATCTCAAGCAGTCTCCACACACAGCAGAGCCCGACATGGGGCTTGATCTCATGGCCGTGAGTCCAAATCAACAGTTGGACGCATGACTGACTGAGCCACCCAGGCTCCCCAGAAAGAAGTTTTAATGGTTGATTCTAGTAAAGATAAATGGTTGAGTTTAGACTAGGTATCGTGGTTAGAGAGGAATGAACACATATGAGATCATGTATATAAATTATTTATTTATTAGAAAAATGATTACAGTTTTATTAAGATGATAAATTCAACATTCCTTGCACAGTGTTTTATTTAATATGCTTGTAAAGTTAATTAGATTTTAAAAATAAGATCAGAAGTTTCCCATTATCATGTAACTATACACTTATATAGGTATAAACACATTCGTATAATGCTATGTTAGGATTAGAAATAAAGGTGGTTTATGAGTCCTTTACTGGAAATTATTACATTAAAATATACAGAAAATAACTAAATCATAATAATAACTAAATAACTAAATCATCTTTTTAAAAGTTCCTTATTTAGGGAAAAAAGTTAAGTTCCTAATAATTACTGTTGATTATTACTGTGTTTCCAAAATATTCGCTACAAACGTTTCAAGATTTGTACATCTTGGCCATTGGCAGGAATGTGCTTATGCAACGGTCTCTGTTGCAAATTTATTTAACTTAATGGTCATATATCTATACGATGACTTCTCTCCCCTTGTAAGCATTTTACTTTTTATGCTAGCATAAATGAAAATCCACCCCAGTTTCCCCCCCCCCAAAAAAAATCTTGGTTTGTGCTATGAAATGATGTTTCTGACTATTCTGTTATCTTTGAGAACAATTGTGGATGAAAATAAAAATTTGTATTTGCCTGTTTGTGCCTTTTCCTATTTATAGAGGCAAGAAGGGTATTATAAACAGTACAGAAAGGTGCCTTCCAGGTCTTTCTGTTTGCTAACGACTATTCCTTCTCTGGGTCCCTAACAACATGAGTTCAGTTTGACACTGTGTAGAACATATGCGTTTCCAAGTAGCTATTCCTTTATAATGAAGATCTCATCCTTTTGGCTATTGTTTAAGTACTGTGACTACCAGAAACTTGGTGACATGTGAAATATTCTTGATTTGCTGGATTTTAGGAAATACGAAAGGTTACTGACATTTTAGTCCTGTTAGTACTTGTGAAAATATCTCAGAAAGGATACGTTTGATATTATGAAGTGTGATGGTAGGCATTAGACACAGGCAGGTTGTTGGCAATGGGAAAACTTAAACCCTTTAGGAGGGAACAAGTCAAGTAAGTGTGGTTTAGAAGGATGGTTGAGAGATGAGAGGTTTCGTGGGTGTGTGTGTGTGTGTGTGTGTGAGAGAGAGAGAGAGAGAAAGAGGCAGCTCAAATTGTCCCAAATAAGGGAAAGATAGGAAATGAACAACAATACTCTGCTTCTTAGTTAATTACTATTAACAAGCTAACCTGGTGCAGTCTTATAAGTTCTGTTTTGTAAAGCTACGTGGTTCAGATAGGAATTACAGAGGACTATCTTATTGTTGGGATATGATGGAAAAAAGTGTGTTTCGATCTTGATTTCCCATCAGAATGAGGCTTATCTCGTATGCTTACAGAAGGCGGTTATTTATTTATTTATTTATTTTTAATGTTATTTGTATTCAAGTTAGCTAACATACAGTGTAGTCTTGGCTTTAGGAGGAGAACCCAGCAATTCATCGCTTACGTAGGACACCCAGCGCTCATCCCGAAAAGTGTCCTCCTTAATGCCCATCACTCATTTAGCTCATCTCCCCACCCGCCTCCCCTCCAGCAACCCTCAGTTTGTTTTCTGTCTTTAAGAGTCTCTTCTGGTTTGCCTCCCTCTCTGTTTTTACCTTATTTTTCCTTCCCTTCCCCTGTGTTCATCTGTTGTGTTTCTCAAATTCCACATATGAGTGAAATCATATGATATTTTTCTCTGGCCGACTTACTGTGGTTTTGAAGTCCATGGGCTGGTCCTTTGCCACTTCATTTTTACATAGGAGAAGATTAATCCCCCGACCAATGAGCTGAAACCCGTAGGGAAGGAGGTTGTGAAAGCTTTTGTTTACTCCGCAGTTTAGAGAGAAGACTTAAAAGTCTTCTCCCTCCTGAGACTTGACTATGCTAAGATGTACTCGACATCAATTTTTTAATACCTGGATTACGTTAGTTACTTGATGGGGTTCTGCAGGTGGAAGGGAGTAAAATGAGAAAATAGGTTTAATAGAGTTGTGTGAGGGTAAAGGAGTAGGAGAGAATGAGGGGGAAAAAAAGGATACTGAGGACATTACGTGTAAATTTTATTACAATTATCCCCAAGTCTTGACATATACATCATACAACATTAAACTTGAAAATACCACATTCCTCGGCCACTTGGATGTTATTGTGAAATATCTGTGGGCAACTTGGTGAGTGTTTCCACGGCCGGTGTTTGAATGTATGCGATTTTTCGTTCGATCATTGACAGGGGAAGCTGGTATCATTTAAATGCTTTGCTTAAGGTCTCAGAATTGGTTCGCTGGGAACCAGGTCTCCTGATTTGGGGTCCTCTCATTTGCTTATCCCCAAATAGAGAAGAATCACGAGTTAGATAGTCTATGGTATGAATTTTCTGTTCCTGCATTGAAAAGATTAACAAGGGGCGCCTGGGTGGCGCAGTCGGTTAAGCGTCCGACTTCAGCCAGGTCACGATCTCACGGTCCGGGAGTTCGAGCCCCGCATCAGGCTCCGGGCTGATGGCTCGGAGCCTGGAGCCTGTTTCCGATTCTGTGTCTCCCTCTCTCTCTGCCCCTCCCCCGTTCATGCTCTGTCTCTCTCTGTCCCAAAAATAAATAAACGTTGACAAAAAAAATTAAAAAAAAAAAAAGAAAAGATTAACAAATGGCGATATACGTTAAATCTATATAATATATATAATGTCAGGTCGAATGACAGATAATTCATTATCTCTCTAGCTGTGAAATTGACAGAGGGAATATCAAATGATACTAAGACATTGTTTATATAATTTAAGTGTTTGCCCCTTTTTAATTGTACTATGGACATTCTGTCATCGCTCAGAAGTTTCTCTTGGGTATGCTGCCATATTTAACTACCTCTGTAACAATGTCATACTTTTTTTTTTGAGAAAGAGAGAGAGAGAGAGACAAAGAGAGCAGGGAAGGAGCAGAGAGAGGGAGAGAGAGAATCCCAAGCAGGCCCCACACTGTCAGCCCAGAGTCCCACGCGGGGCTTGAACTCACAAACCGTGAGATCATGACCCGAGCCGGTGAAGAGTGGGAGGCTTAACTGACTGAGCCACCTGGGCACCCCAACAATGTCATACATCTTAAGCTCAAAGTATAGCAGCTCCTGGTGTGTGGGAGATGGGAGCCCATTTTGGTTTGATTTTGAAGGAAAAGTATATGAGTGCAGAATGAAAACCCTAGTTTTCTCAAAATAATCCCTATCTTCAACCTAAACTATCAGCGAGACTCTCCTTAACAAATGAGTCAACATGACCACAGGAGGAAGGTACTTCATATCCAGAAAGCATTACAATATTTTTCATTGTATGACAATAAAATTCACCCTAGGTTTATATAATGTATCCCTAACGCATTCAGTGAAAGTTTAATGCAAACGCATTTGAATATGTGGTAAAAGTTGTCATAATGCTTGACGGTGTCATAGTCTCTGAAAAATTTCACCCAATATTCCTTCTTTATCATTTAGGTTTATTTTTTGATTTTTGATTTTTTTCTATTTATTTTTCAGAGAGAGAGAGAGAGAGCAGGGGAGGGACAGAGAGAGAGAGAGGGAGACACAGAATCTGAAACAGGCTTCGGGCCCCAAGTTGTCAGCAGAGTCCGAGGAGCTCGAACTCACCAACCACGAGATCATGATCTGAGCTGAAGTCAGAGGCTTAACCCACTGAGCCCCCCAGGCGCCCCTTCATTTAGGTTTAGATTCAGGTGTAGCTGAGATCCAAAATAATAACTTAGCAAAAATAAAATAGCTGATTAAGAGGCAAGCAGTCCAGGGGCGCCTGGGTGGCTCAGTCGGTTACACGTCCGCCTTCAGCTCGGGTCATGATCTCACTGTCTGTGAGTCCGAGCCCCACGTCGGGCTCTGTGCTGACAGCTCGGAGCCTGGAGCCTGTTTCGGATTCTGTGTCTCCCTCTCTCTCTGCCCCTCCCCTGCTCATGCTCTGTCTCTCTCTGTCTCAAAAATAAATAAAAACATTAAAAAGAAATTTTAAAAAAGAGGCAGGCAGTCCAGCATGAGTAGGGGATTCATAAATGTCTTGGGAACCCAAGTTTTTTATATTCTGTTGATTTGCCATCTTCAACATATATTTTCTACATTATGATCCAAGATGTGGCCGAACTGCTCTGATTTACCAGGCTGGCGGAAAAGGTGTGGCAAGACATGCGTCCTCTCTTTTAAAGACATTTTCCCAGGGGCACCTGGGTGACTCAGTTCGTTGAGAGTCCAACTTCGGCTCAGGTCATGATTTTGTGGTTCGTGAGTTCGAGCCCCGCATTGGGCTGGCCATGCTAAAGCTACTGTCAGCGTGGAACCTGCTTTGGATCCTCTGTCCACCCCCCCCCCCCGCTTTCTGCCCCTCCCCCGCTCATGGGTGTGCTCTCACTCTCTCTCTTTCTCTGTCTCTGTCTCTCTCTCTCTCTCTCCTTCTCTCAAAAATAAACGTTTAAAAAAAAAAAGACATTTTCCCAGAAGTTACACGTGTTACTGCCACTTTCATTTTACTGGCCAGAATGTGGATACATGGCCAAATCTAGCTGCAAAGGTGGCTAAAAAATATAGTATTTATGTTGGCTACCAATATATTCAACCAAAATTTATGATTATGTTACTAAAGAGAGGGAGAAGAGCTATCAAAGGATGTCTCTCAGTCTCTGAAGAACCTTCTAGAAGAGGGGATTTAGATTTTGTTTCAAGGTACCAACCCATCCTTGCACCCATGAGACACAAATGAACTCCATCATATGTGAGGACTTGGCTGATATTTGAAGACCAGGTAAAATGAAGGGGAGAATAGCAATCTGACTTGTTCAGAATACCACCCATCCACTTTGCCTTAATTGTCTAGAAATGGCTCTTCCTTCTCTATCGTTCTCCTGGAACAAGGCCAGACTGGATCAGACCTATTCTAGGCCACGTGACTGGAACCTACTGCACCGTCAGCAGAGGGCCTGACTCGGGGCTCGAACTCATGACCTGTGAGACTGTGACCTGAGCCCAAATCAAGAGTTGGACGCTGAACCAGCTGAAGCACCCAGGCGCCCCTGATTTTTTTCCTTACTAATATATATAATTCTGTGCTCACTGCTATAAAAGCAGAACATTCATTTGATGAAATTAAGACATACTTTAGAGAAACTAATTTGATACAAAAATGAACCAAGAAACATACGCTGAATTTTTCCTTTCTGATCATGCATTTTCTAATCACACATTTCATCAACAGAGGGCATTGTAGATTCATTTCATTTTTTGGTTGCTCTATACTTTTCAATCACAGCTTCTTTTCATTTGGAAATGCACCATAATATCCAGGGTCAAATAAATAAGTGGAATGTGGTATTTGCGAAATATCCCACAGATCATTGAGCTATGACACCGTAATCCAGAAGTCACTACATAAAAATTACCAGAATATATTTTGCTAAGTCATGGTTTTGAAAATTAATCATATTTGAGTTAAAAGTATTAGACCACCCCTGTTGTTCTAATATAGGCAAAATAAAAAGATTACATAATCTGAGCGGCGATGCTGAAATTTGGTATTTAATTTTCAGTGACATCGTTTTACTTTAAGTGACATTTAGAGCTTATTGTGAGTGACCTTTAGATCTGTAATATGTTCTGGAAAGTATTAAGGAACTTGGAAGAGAAATTGCTTTTAGCTTTTTTACTAAGAGAATGAGCTACACGTCTATCTCGAATGGAGACTAACGATTCATTATGTCTATCGCTGAAACGTTGAAATGCCCGCTTGAAAATTTTCTTAATAATTTGCAGCCTCGTTATAACTTGTAGTGTTAGAAAAGTGTGGACATTTTTGATAATTGTTCTTAATATCAGTGGGGGATTTAAGTACAACACACTATCTTTCTAGTCACACCTACGCTTCAGTTGTCTAAAATAGACCAGTTTTTTTGAGGTGTGTGTGTGTGTGTGTGTGTGTGTGTTAAGTGATACTCTAGAAGAGCTTTATTGAGCAAAATACAGAATAAATCAGAAAAAAAGAAACTTTCCAAACAATACTATAATAGGTAAGAGGATACTGTTTGTTACATTTATTCAGCAAACATTTACTGAATATCTACTCTATGCCAGGGACCATTCTAGACAGTAGAAATCCGGTCATGAACAAAACAGACAAGAATCCTTCTTGCAGCTTATATTCTATTGGGAAGCTATATTCCAAATCCCAGGCTCATTATTTATGTTTTCTTTTCATATTTTTATGGAATAGCCAGTCGTTTTGTTAAAAAAAAAAAATCACATCCTGGTAAAAGAGAGAAGTCTCCTGAACACATTTTTTGAAGCTAATCTAACCCTGATACAAAATCTTACCAGATATATAGCACATAGAAATTAAAGACCGATTTACTTAAAAAAAAAACACAACAAACTAACATAAAGCACTAGGCCAACAAAATATGGACAGTATTAAAAAGAAAATACTATCATCAAGTACAGTTTATTCCTGAAGGTCAGGGTGACAACATCAGGAAATCTCTTACTGTGTCATATCCATCGGGCAAAAGAAAACTAAGTTACTAAACTATCTCAATATATGGCCCAAAGGGGCATTTGCTAAATTTCAACGCCCATTTCTGGAGTAACACAGTGACATATTAGAGGCTTTATACTAAAAGATAAGAACAAGACAAGTATGCTTCATCATTACAATTGTTTAGTAATGGCATAGAAATTCCAGTGAATGCAGTTAGAAATATCTGCGGAGAAAATCTAGAAGATTCTGCATTAAAACTCTTAAAACTCATGAGAGAGTTTAGTCAAATGCTTGAATACAAAGGAAATGAACAGACTGAAGAGTTTTCTCACATATTGCTAATAACTAGTTAGAAAATATAGTAGGGACAGAAAACCACTTAAAATGGCAACATCATATGCAAAATAACCAGAAACAAACAATTAAAAGTTGGCTGGAGAGAATTACAAAACTGCACTGGGAAAGATACAAGATTTACGTAAACGTGGAAGAATAACATGTTCCTGGATAGGAAGACTAAACAGTATAAACACGCCAAGTTTTCCAAAATTCAGATGTAAGTTTATTGTAATTCAGATCAAAATCCCAATAGGATTTTTGAAACTTGAGAAAAGGATTTTAACACTCATCTGGAAGTTTTAAAACATGAGACAGCCAAGAAAGTTTTGAACAACAAAAATAAAGAGAGGATATTTGCTTACATAAAAATGTATCAAAGAAACACTTTGAAAACAACGTGATGTTCGAACGGGAAGATGTCGACATGGAAAGAGAACTGGGAAACTCTGAACAAAGATGAATATTTTGATAGAAAATTGATAAGGACGTAAAAAAGAAGAGAAACAATTGACCAAAATTTTGTAATAATAGTAATGCCCAACCTAATTGGCAATCAAAGAAACAAAAATTAAAATGAGGCATATATGTTTGACCAATATTTTTAAGATACCAATCCTCAGTGATGAGTGTGGCTACTCATTTTACTGACATGGATGCAAATTAACCCAAATGTTCTGAAAGGCAATATGGCAAAATATGTATCAAAAGCCTTAAAATATTAACATAATTGTAATTCCACACCAGAAATCTATCCTAAGAAGCTATTTAGGGGTGCCTAGTTGGCTCGGTTGGTAGAGCATGTAACTCTTTTTTTTTTTTTTAAACATTTATTTATTTTTGAGACAGAGAGAGACAAAGCATGAATGGGGGAGGGTCAGAGAGAGAGGGAGACACAGAATCTGAAACAGGCTCCAGGCTCTGAGCTGTCAGCACAGAGCCCGATGCGGGGCTCGAACTCACAGACCGTGAGATCATGACCTGAGCCGAAGTCGGCCGCTTAACCGACTGAGCCACCCAGGTGCCCCAGAGCATGTAACTCTTGATCTCACGGTTGTGAGTTTGAGCCCCATGTTGGGTGCAGAGATCACTTAAAATAAAAGCTTTTTTAAAAAAATAGACTATTCAGAGGTGGGGCCAAAGATGCACATCAGAAATGGCCACCATTTCTTGTTTATAAGAAATAAATAGTGAATAATAGTGATATAATAGTGAATAAATAAGTAGTGAAAAAATTGGAAGGAATTGAAATGTCTACATATCAAATGCCCACATGCCTACTATATGATGTTACATGAAGAAATTAGTAGGTAAAACTTCATGATCCCGATTTGGTACACACACACACACACACACACACACACACACACACACACAGGATAGACAATAAGAACCCAAGGGAGAAAAACAGAGGGACTCTAAGAAATGTGTTACAAGCTTAACAATGGTAAACTCTGGATGATGGGATTAGGAGACATTTTATGTTCTTTCCAATAATCTGGACCCTGAAAACCCACCACCCAGTTTCTTTTTTTTTTAGTGTTTATTTATTATTTTGAGAGAGTGTGAGCGGGGGAGGGGCAGAGAGAGAAAGAGAGAGAGAGAGAGAGAGAGAGAGAGAGAAACCCACGCAGGCTCCCAGCTGTCAGCCTAGACCCCGATGAGGGGCTGGAAACCAAGAACTGTGAGATCACAACCCGAGCCACATCAAGAGTCAGACGCTTAACCGACTGAGCCACCCAGGCGCCTCCACTTTCACAGATACTAAGATTTTGCCATATCTGCTTGAGTCTTTTTTTTTTTAAACATTTATTTATTGTTGAGAGACAGAGAGAGGCAGAGCATGAGCAGGGGAGGGGCAGAGAGAGAGGGAGACACAGAATCCAAAGCAGGCTCCAGGCTCCGAGCTGTCAGCACAGAGCCCGACGCGGGGCTCAACCCCACTCACCTGAGATCATGACCTGAGCCAAAGTTGGACCCTTAACCCATTGAGCCACCCAGGTGCCCCTTGAGTCTTTTTTAAAAAATAAAGCTTACAGATGCAGTTGCAGCCCAGTTTTTACCCTGAACCTATTCCCATATGCTTTCCTTTCCTAGAATAACCACTATCTTAAAGTTAGTTTCTTCCATGTCTCATTTTATGTTAATACAGCAAAATGTTCCCATATACCATTTATAGTGTATTACTGTTGTGAAAATTAATAAAGCTAACCTAATTCAAAATGGAGTTGGGAAGCAATGAAAGAAGGTTTCTCACTCCTATACCATTCCGCACAGCTTTCTTTACGTACCCAGCAAGAAGAAGAAAGATTTTCTCTTTGCCTAGTAACAATGTAGCTAATGAGAAATCACCACAACCCTGAACTTTCCATCTCCTCCAATGAGCTTTTGTTCAAAATAACCCCTCAACTTCCACCTTTACTCTATGAAAACAAGCTTTCCTCCTTAGCTCTTTGAACTTGACTATGGTTTGCCTTAATGTGCATGCCCAGGACAGCAATTCCCATGTTATTGACAAATAAACTCACTTTTGCCAGTCCAATAACTGCCTATTTTCTTTTTAAGATTGATACTCTGTTGTGTGGTTCTTAAAACTTACAAACATTTTACTATTATGTATGAATTCTTTCGTAACTTGCTTTATTACTCATTTTGATTAGGGATGGATCCATGTTGGCCTCGTTCATTTATTTTACTGTTGAATAGAATTCCATTACGTAAATAAATTTCTTTCCAGAATTGTTTCAACAACTGCATTCCAACTGCCCAGCATTTGAGAGAACCTTTTTTTCTACACCCTTGCCTAGATTTACGCTGTCATATTTAGAGTTTTGTCAACTTGTTGGCTGTGAAAGATATTTATTTAAATTTGTATTTCTTGATTATTATTGAGATTGAACATCCTTTCTTTTTTTTTTTAAAAAAAAAATTTTTTTTTTCAACGTTTATTTATTTTTGGGACAGAGAGAGACAGAGCATGAACAGGGGAGGGGCAGAGAGAGAGGGAGACACAGAATCGGAAACAGGCTCCAGGCTCTGAGCCATCAGCCCAGAGCCCGACGCGAGATTGAACATCCTTTCATGTGTTTATTGATTCTTCATATTTCTGCTCTGTGAATTATTTGTCCATATTCTTTGACCACCTTTTCACTGCTTTTTTCCAAAAACAAATACATAGGAGTTCTTTATGGATTCTTGATCCCCTATGTGATTTTGGCTTATATGTACTGGAAATGTCTTCTCCCAGTCATACATCCTAATTTACCCTTGCCTTTGATCATACAGAAAAATGTAAATTATTACATATTCAAATTTTGGTCTTTTACTTTATACTTTTAGCTTTGGTTTCTTGTATTAGAAAGCCATTGACATCTCCAAGTCATAAAGATATTCTCCTACATTTTGTCTAAAAGTTGTGTTATTTTCCATATTTCAGTCTTCCTCCCCTCCTTTCTTCCTTCCTTTCTTCCTTCCTCCCTTCCTTCCTCCCTCCCTTCCTTCCTCCCTCCCTTCTTTCCTCCCTCCCTTCCTTCCTTCCTTCCTTCCTTCCTTCCTTCCTTCCTTCTTCCAAGGTTTTATTTAAATCCAAGCTAGTTAACATACAATGTAGCATATTTAGGTCTTTAAATCCATCTGGAATTGGTTTTTATTATTAGGTGATGTAGAGATCCAATTTTATTTTTCTTCCTATATATACTCAATTGATACCAAGGCAATTTATTTTTTTTTAATTTTTTTAATGTTTATTTATTTATTTTTTATAACAGAGAGAGACAGAGCATGAACGGGGGAGAGTCAGAGAGAGGGAGACACAGAATCCGGAGCAGGCTCCAGGCTCTGAGCTGTCAGCACAGAGCCCGACGCGGGGCTTAAACTCACGAACCACGAGATCATGACCTGAGCCGAAGTCAGGGGCTCAACCGACTGAGCCACCCAGGCGCCCCGATACCAAGGCAATTTATTAAAACCTTATACTCTTCTAACTAATTTTAATGTCATCTCTGTTACATACTAAATTGTACATGCACATACATTTGGCTTCATTCGGTTTCATTAGTCTAATCTCTTCATTTTGCCAATATCACACTATTTAATTACTGTAACTTTATAGCAAATTCCTATATGTAGTATTTTTGTGATTATTCAATTACAATATATATATAACCGTTTCCTTTATGATTTCTTTGAATCATCCATTAAGAAAAAATGTAAATTCTATTTTTTTATTTTTACAAATCTGGTTTTTAAAGAGCATTCTGTGCTTTTTTTCATGGTTTTTATTTATTTTGAGAGAGAGACAGAGAGCGAGCAGGGGAGGGGCAGAGAGAGAGGGAGACACAGAATCCCAAGCAGGTTCCAGGTACAGAACCCAATGCGGGCCTTGAACTCACGAACTGCGAGATATGACCTGAGCCGAAGTCAGACGCTTAACAGACTGAGCCACCCAGGCGCCCCTTTAAAGGAAACTTTTCATTTTATTTATTAATTTTGAAGTTTTTACTTATTTATTTTTTGAGAGAAGGAGAGTGAGAGAGTGAGCACGAGTGGGGGAGGGGCAGAAAAAGGAGAGAGAGAATCCCAACCAGGCTCTTTGCTCTCAGCACACAGCCTGATGGGGAGCTCGAACCCATGAACTGTAAGATCATGACCTGAGCCCAAACCAAGAGTCAGATGCTTAGCTGACTGAGCTACCCAGGTACTCTCTTCTGTTACCATTCTGAGGGAAGTGTAGAAATCTTACCTCATTTGAGGTGCCTGGGTGGCTCAGTCAGTTGAACATCCAACTTCAGTTTGGTCGTGATCTTGAGGTCCGTGAGTCTGAGCCCCGCGTTGTTCTCTGTGCTGACAGCTCAGAGCCTGGAGCCTGCTTCAGATTCTGTGTCTGCCACTCTTTCTGCCCCTCTCCTACTCATGCTCTGTCTCTCTCACTCTCAAAAATGAATAAATGTTAAAAAAAATTTTAAATAAAAAAGAAATCTCACCTCACTTTATGTCCCAGTTCTGTCCCCATTTTATAATATAGTTGTCTTAAATATTTCTACTGCGTACAGTTAGTTTTTTGTTTTTAATGTTTGTTTATGAGTGAGAGAGAGAGAGAGCACCAGCCAGGGAGAGGAAGAGAGAAAGAGAGAGAGGGACAGAGGGTCTGAAGCGGGCTTTGTGCTGACAGCAGAGAGCTTGATGTGGGGCTTGAACTCACAAATTGTGATATCATGACCTGAGCCGAAGACAGACGCTTAACCCACTGAGCCACCCAGACGCCCTTCTACTGCATACATTTAAAACCACATCAGACAGTGGTATACCTTTCTTAAACCAGCAAATGTAATTTGGAAAACTCAGAAAAAAAGCCCGTTGTATTTACCCATACTTTTGCTTGCCACGTTCTTTCTCCTTTCTTGGCATTCCCAAGTTCTCCCTTTTATCACTTCCTTTTTGTTTAGAGAACTTCTTTGGCCATTCTTTTAGGGTGTGTTTCTTAGCAACAAATTCTCTTAGTTTGTCTTTCATCTGAGAATGCTGGATTTTCTCTTTATTCCTGAAGGGTACTTTTGGTGGGTATACATTCACGGGGATGCCAATTTTTTCCTTTCAGATAATTCTAACATCTCTCTCGTCTGGACACTGACATCTACTGATTGCCTTTTCTCATTCTGTTTGAGATCCGATTGTCTGTTGACAATCTGATTGTTTGAACGATTGTCTATTGAAAGCTGGATATTTCCATATTATCTCATGAGACTCTGGATCTTGTTGAAATCTTCATGTTTTGTTTGGTTTTGCTTGCTTACGTTCTCTTCTTTTCTGACACTACTCAGAACGAGCTGCCTCATTCCCGCAAGGTGGAGGAGAAATAAAGGTTCCCAGCTTGGTTTCCACTGACACCAGAGTTTTGGAGTGGGGCGAACTCATTTCTGTTGGAAAGAAATGGACTTCCAGCTCTCCATGTGGTCTCCACGGATACCATGGGTGGGGGAGGGGGGTCACTTCCTCCCCCCCCCCCCGTGGTATCCTCTGATCCCAAGGGGGGTGGGGCTCATTACCAAGCAGCGGGGATGAAAGTTCCTGCTTTTAATTTGGCTTCCTCTGAACCACCTAATAATCGGGGCTGTTAGAGAACCTTGTTGCCGCTTTGTGAGAGTGGATGTCTAAGTTACCCCTTTGGCTTTTCTTTCATGGGTAGGAGTCAGGTTACAGCTCTTTCTGTGCTGTCTGAGTGCAGTGGACTGGTTTTTGTCTTGTTAAGCTCTCCCCTTCCTGGTTCTTTCGCTAGAGAGGATAAGTCTTGTTGAAGCTTGCTTTTTTTTTTTTTTTTCTTTTTGTCTTCTCCTGTTGCTATTCGTGGGATGAAGATATATTTTCTTCAGACAGTTCCCTGTCTCGGAACTCACCGATGTATCATTCCTTGGTCCCAAAAGTCCATAGTTGATTTGCCTTCTTTTCCACCTTGCAGAGTCTTTCTACGTCTGTTTTTTATATATAACGCCCAGTATTTTCGGTTTTACTCAGCAGGCAGAATAGGGAAAACACATCTCCATCTTCCAGGAAGTGGAAGTCCCAGCTTGTTGTTTGTTTGTTTTCGGTGGGGTCCACACCTAGCATGGAGCCCAATGTGGGGCGTGAACTCACGTCTCGGAAATCAAGACCTGAGCTGAGGTCAAGAGTGGGAAGCTTAAGCAACAGAGCCACCCAGGCGCCGCCCCCCTCCCCCAACTTGTTTTTAAACTTCCCCAAAGTGTTCCTTGTAGTATACATTCCACCAGCAATGCCTCTTCAGCTCTACTCACATATATGCCCACTTCTTCATTCATCATTGCCTTTTGCGTTTCCATTACTTCCTTCAAGGTTCAGCCTTTTCCTCATTTTAGTATAGTCTTGGGTCACACTTTCAGTAAGCATTCATGAGTGGTAAACTCTTCCAATGTTTGTCTGAAAATGTCCTTTTTCACATTCACTCTTGGATATTTAGCTGCCCTAGGTAGGCAGCTATTTTCCCTTAGCTGTTGGATGATAGATGTTCGCTGTCTTCTGGCCCGCGTTGTTGGTATGAAATCTGTTGTCCGCGTGATCGCCATTTTATTGGGGGGGTGCAGAATATAGATCTTTCCTCGGATTACTTGTAGTCTTTTTCTTTGCATTTGTCATTCTATAGCTTTCCTCCCTTGTTTCCACATGCCACTTTATTTTTTTAACTTTACTTATTTATTTTTGAGAGAGAGAGCACGTAAGTGGGGAGGGGCACAGGAAGAGGGAGAGAAAGAGGGGATCGTAAGCATTTTTTAGAATATTTACTTATCTATTTTGAGAGAGAGAGTGCACAAGCAGGGGAGGGGCGGAGGGAGAGACAGAGAGAGACAGAGAGAGAGAGAGAGAGAGACAGAATCCCATGCAGGCTTTGTGCCAAAATCAAGAGTGGGATGCTTAAGCAACCGAGCCACCCAGGCACCCCTCCAACATGTCACTTTAATTCGATTTATCTTGATGGCAGCTTTGCTCTTTCAATCTAAGTATTCATGTCTTCCTTAAATTCTCCTCTTTTTTCACTATTGTTCCTCTCCACTTCCTATTTCCTTCCTTTGGAATGCTTGTTAGATATGTCATTCACACTTCTATGTTTCTTAATCTCTCCGTAAGATTTTCTACCTAAATTCTGAATCAGCTTAGTTTTTTTAATTCTGTGACCTTACTTTCATGTCTAGAATTTTTATTGGATGATTCTGATGCCTTTTTTTTTTATTCCCCCACTCCCACCCCCGTGGCTCTATTCCCTTTAATATCATTAATCATTTTAAATATATTTATTTTTAGGGTTCTTTTTTTTGGTATTGTTCTTTTATCCCTGATTTACTGTGTGCTATATATGCAGAACTGCTTAAGGATAGGTTACCTATGGGGCGCTTGGGTGGCTCAGTTGGTTAAGCATCAGACTCTTGATTTCGGCTCAGGTCATGATCTCGGGTTCGTGAGATTGAACCCCAGGTCAGGCTCTGTGCTGGCATCGCGGAGCCTGCTTTGGGATTCTCTGTCTCTGTCTCTGTCTCTGTCTCTCTCTCTGTCCTTCCCCTCCTCTCAAAAGTAAATAAATATTGTTTAAAAAAGGATAGGTTGTATACTTCTGTGATTTGTATGATGTGTCTACTATTCGAGTGTGCACGCACACATGCCTGCCTCCTATTGAGGCAGCATTTTTTTTTTTCCTGTAGGAGTCCCTGGCTCCCTAGTTTCTGAAGATAGCTCTAAAAATAATTTTTGCGTTTGCATCTACTAGAGACAGGAGGGATTTCACATAACGGGAAACAGTTTTCCCTCCCCTGCTTCAGGGGCTCTGGGATGGAAACTGTGTAGAGGTCTGGAGATTCTCAGTGTGTTGGGGGATGATTTGGGGCAAGGACTCCCCAGAAGCTGAGGGACTCTCTTTTCCTCTTGCTCTTGAGGGGGCTGGTGGCCTAGGGGGCCCTGACTCCTTGGAGGCCCTGTGGACTATCAGGTTCACCACCTGGTTCCTGTAGCCAAATTCATTGTCATACGAGGAAATGAGCTTGACAAAGTAGTCATTGGAGGCAATGCAAACCCCAGTGTCGAAGATGGAAGAGTGGGTGTCGCTGTTAAAGTCACAGGAGACAACCTGGTCTTCAGTATAGCCTAGGATGCCCTTGAAGGCGCCCTCCAATGCCTGCTTCACCACCTTCTTGATGTCGCTGAAGTTTGCAGCTCCAGGTGGCAAGTGAGATCCACAACTGACACGTTGGGGGTGGGGACACAGAAAGTCATGCCAATGAGCTTCCCATTTAGCTCAGAGATGATCTTGCCTAGAGCCTTGGTGGTGCCAGTAGAAGCAGGGATGATGTTCTGGGTGGCTCCTCAGACATCATGCCACAGTTTCCCAGAGGGGCCATCCACGGTCTTCTGGGGTACAGTGATGGCATGGACTGTGGTCCATGATGCCAAAGTCATCATGGATGACGCTGGCCAGAGGGCCCAAGCGCTTGGTGGTATAGGAGGCATTGCTGACAATCTTCAGGGAGCTGTCATACTTCTCATGGTTCATGCCCATCACAAACATCAACAGAAGGGGCAGAGATGATGACCCTCTTGGCCCCATCCTTCAAGTGAACCCCAGCCTTCTCCATGGTGGTGAAGACCCCAGTGGACTCCACAACACACTCAGCACCAGCGTCACCCCATTTGACGTTGATGGGATCTAACCGCTAGAAGATGGAGGTAGGCTTTCCATTGATGACGAGTCTCCTGTCCTCAGCCTTGACTGTGCCGCGGGTAGAATCATATTGGAGAATATAGACCATGTAGTTGAGGTCAATGAAGGCGTCATTGATGGGGACAATATCCACTTTGCCAGAGTTAAAAGCAGCCCTGGCGACCAGGTGCCCAATATGGCCAAATCGGTTTAGTCCAACCTTTGCCATCGCGTCTCGGGACGAGCTGGCACCACTCCAGAAAATGCAGCTTCTGTTGTACAGGGAGAAGCAGAGAGCTTGAGTTCTTTTTATACTTCTGTCAGCTGGGAACTTTTCTTTCAAGATCCATTATGATTACTAAAATAGCTATATTTTTATTCAGGGTTTTTATGTCCTTAGAACAGAGTTTGGTGTTAGGTCAGTTTGCTACGCTGACGAAGCTACTGCATACGTTACTTTTTGTAGTTTAAGAGGCCACTGTTCTCAAGTATTTCAGATAACGATGATTCCATGCAACACTGGGAAGGTATGTTTGGTAGGCGTTTCTTCTTGCTTTAATGATCATTTACTAGGAGATGTGTCTGTTTTACCATTTCACAGAAAATAAAAGGAGCCCTTTCTGATTCAGTCTGAAACATATGAACCTACAAATGTATACTCCACTACAAACACTGCAGATAAACTTTATGGCTTTTAGGGATCTAATATTCAGACCAGCAGAGGGCATGTTTGGCTACATTCCTCATATCACTTTTCTATAATGAACAAATGTCACACAGCATGTGTATCTTTGTTTGAGTGAGATAACCTGTGATTTGCTTTCACATTTCTCAAGCGTAGGCCATTTATTTTCCCCGGGGGGAGCTAATTTAGTTCAAATTACGCCTGGTCGGCCGCCTGGGTGGCTCAGTTGGTTGGGCATCGGACTCTGCATTTCAGCTCAGGTCATGATCTCACAGTACAAGTGTTCGAGCGCTGCATTGGGCTCTGTGTGGACAGCGCGGAGCCTGCTTGGGATTCCCTCTCTCCCTCTCTCTCTCTGCCCCTCTGCTTTCTCTCTCTCTCTCAAAACAAACAAACAAACAAACAAACAAACTTTCTGAGATTGTTCATCTCCACTCAATGGCCTGGAGATTTAAAATCATTGGTGTGTCAAACCAGGCACCCTTGCAAGTTGGAGAAATCAAAGAAGCAAGCAAATAGAGTGAGACACTGGACAGAATGACCGGGGTAAGTCACAGAAAGGAGACCCAGTATGGGTGATTCGTTCATCAAAAGATTGTGAATTCTTTTTTTTTAGTTTTTTGTTGTTGTTTATTTATTCTTGAGAGAGAGAGAGAGACAGAGTGCAAGTGGGGAAGGGAAAGAAAGAGAGGGAGACGCAGAATCCCAAGCAGGCTCCAGGCTCTGAGCTGTCAGCACGGACCCTGATGCGGGGCTCGAACTCATAAGCTGGGAGATCATGACCTGAGCTGAAGTCGGATGCTTAACCAACTGAGCCACCCAGGCGCCCCAAAGGATTTTGGATTCTGTCTCAGATGGAACTGAAACTGCCCCAAGCAATCTTGAGGTGCGAGGATGAGGGCGAGCCCGCCGTTCCCGTTGTTTGGAAAGCACGGTCTCTACAAAATATCAGATCATGCTTCACACGCGTTAAGTCCTACAGGTTTGACATGATTCAGCGGTCTTCCATGAGAGCCTGCTCTGGATAGCAGAGGAGAAGCTGAACCCGACAAAGGTAGAGCGAAGGCCCTGACCCAAGTCACATAATCAACTTGAAAGGAACTGCTGTCCTCCTGCTTCCCCGTGAATGTAGCCTTGTAATCATAGGAGAACAGACCGAATGTGAAAAGTGGTTTAAAGTATGGGTATTTCCAACTTCGGAGAAAAACCCATTTCAACAAAATTACAGTCATTTCACTTGAAAGAATATTCCTGCTTAGGATTATTACTGAATTTTGTACATGCGATAAGGTGCTAATTCTTATGTTTCGCTTTATTTATTCAGGTTTAAGAAATGGCGGTGGCTGGCTGAATGCAGAGAAGTAGGAACCACACCATGAGACGAACTAGATTTTTTTCGTCCCATTACATCCTATTTATTTCTTGGTCGCTTTCAGGCCGAAAGCTGATAATGGGGACTATTATTCTGGCCTCTATTTGAAGATCCGCCTATAGCTTGGCATCCTACCGTTGTTAGTGCTCCTTGAATTTTATTCCAAATTATATTGTACACGTTCAGCAGAGAGGATATTAAAATTACACGCGGAGGAGAGCAGTCAAGCTTTAAATACGTAAATACATACATAAATAAATAAATAATGAAATTCTACAAATTGATAAGCAAATCTGGTGAAATTAAATGTTGGGCAAAAATTCATAACACTCCACAAACAGTAACAAAACTATCTTTCTAGCAAGTTCTTCACTTGAATTCAGCTATGAGTTGCATTGATTGAAGGCCCATTGCTACCTTTTTTTGAATCAACTTTACCGCATGGAAAGTTTAGAGATGTATGTGAATACAAAGTTTTACCCTTTTGGTTGTAGGAATATTATGCGCACGTGGGTGCATGTGTGTATGATTACAACATGAACGAACTTGATGGTCAAATTTTAAGTCTTCAATCCCCTGAAGGACTTTTCAGTCTGTCTATGACTCTGGCATATTTCTTTAGTTACCACGTAGGCACAGTTACATTGTAGAAAAAGCATAGATCTTTCCAGCCAGAGAATCAGTACTCAAAGCCTCTTGGTTTCAATGACGGTCTTCATGAGCTCAGACCAGTTTTTTAATATCACTAGAACTCAGTTTCCCCATCCGTAAAGTGGGGGAATGAACATCCACTTCCTGAGTCCTCTAATTGGTAAGCCTTGCTGTTTCTATAAGCCAAGCCTCTGTCTACTCTGCTGCATGATTTGAGAGATTCAGCGATGATTGTCCCCTAAGTATTTCTCCTATGGGTATTACTGTAGAATTTAAAAATTCCCTATCGTGTTTCCATATGGGTTATTGAAGGTTTATTTAAACCCATAGGTTTTTCTGAGCAGAGAAAAACTTTTGAAGCCATGATTAGATCGTCAAAGTTAAATTGATTGAGATGTTTTTCTGTCACCTAACACCCTGATATTCAAAGTGCTGTCTCCACACTAGCAGGTGTGAGTATCGCTAAGGAGCTTGTTAGAAATGTAGAACCGCAGGCTGCAAACGAGTCCTACTGAATGACAGTAATCATTTTAATAAGAAACCAGTGGACGTATGCACATTACAGGTCGAGGAGCACTGGGGCACCTGGGTGGCTCAGTCGGTTAAGCGTCCGACTCTTGATTTCAGCTCAGGTCATGATCTCACGGGGCTGGGACTGAGCCCCACGTCAGGCTCTGCACTGGGCATGGAACCTGCTTGGGATTCTCCCCCCCTCTCTGCCCTCCCCAACTTGTGCATGCATGTGTTTTCTCCCTCTCTCTCAAAATAAATGAATAAATAAATAAATATGGTTGGGAAGCACTTATCTTTATGACTCCTGAAGAAACGGGACAACTTTTAACGTGGGAAAGTGGCTTGCTTAAGTTGGGGCAGGAGAGAAAAAGATGACCATGGTAGAGGACCTTGTACGTCAGATGATAGCAGGAAGACAAACACACCAAGGAGACGAGGCAGAAAGAAGGTTCCAGAGGAGACATGCAACTTATTTCACAATCCCTAAAGAGACGTATCCTTCATGACAAGGACAATTGGTAATCAGACAAAGCAAACAAACAAACAAACAAACAAAGCAACAGAGAGCTTCAATGCTATAAGCACTTTTTTCCTTTTTATTTAAATCTTTATTAATTCAAAAGAAAAACTTCTAGGCTAATAAAACTTCTTAGAGGCTTTGGAACCATAAGCAAATGCACATGTTAGCTCACGTTCGTCCTACAAAGCATAAAACACCTGATCATTTCTAGGACAAAATAAATCTATAATAACCTAGACCTATCTATAAATCTGGGGCATATGTTGCTTTGAAAGCCTTATTCCTGAAAACTGGCTTCGCGTCCTATTTGTCAAAAGGTACTTGATTGCATCCGGTCAACGAAACATAGGTCTTTGCATAAACCAAAATATTTTTGAAGTTTTAATAATCATACCGCTAATTGTAAAGCAGGACCATTTGTTTTCTTCTTTGAATTTTCATCCACAGTGTCGGTGAATTCACTGGCTGAGAACCAGTTAAAAATCATCAAACTTTAGAAGTGACCCTTGGAAAGTTTACTTGAAGAAATCCCAAGAAGTCCCTGCTCCGATGCTGTGTTCTCAGTGATTCACAGCATGGCATGATCAACACTGTCTCTAGAGAAGTTATATCATTCTCCTTTACTATTTGAAAATGGGTGGATTAAAAGTCAGCCTGGGAAGTAAGATTGAGTGAATGACAAAAAAATAGTATAGATTTTCCATTCATGAAAATAGTGTATATTGAAGCCATATGAGTTCATATACCTATATATCTAATATCTATAGCTAAATTTACATTTACGGAAAGCCTAGATTGCCGACGGATACTTCAAGAACTTTTGGAGTTAGGGGGGGAGATGTCCTGATAGCAGTACATTCACAGGCAATTTTGCTCTTTGCAGAATAGTGAAATTTGTTTCATTCTCTTCACAAATATGTCTTGTATCACCTACTTTGCCCAGAGAACTAAATGGAGCATTACAGTGGGTTTAAAGAATCTAAGAAAACGCCTTAATGTGATTATGGTCTAGTAAGGGAGACAAGACATTCTAATAGAACACATAAGTGTTATAAACAAAATGTTCCTGGAGTTCTCAAGAGAGCGAGAAATCAGTTCCAGCTTGGGAGAAGTCCCAAAAGTACAATGGAAGAAGGGGCCGTGGAATGAATCCTTCACAAACAAGGGTTGTAATTGGCAGACAAGTGAGGAGAAGGCATTCTAAGCAGAAAGAACAGTACAGCCTATGTCCAAAGAAACGGAAAAGGCAGATGGTATTTAAGAAATTGCTGTAGTGCTGTTGATGCGTAGGGAAGCAGAGGGAACTGGGACCGGAAAGGCGTGTTGAGACCGAGTTTGGGACAGGTTGCTAAGGCAGACACTGAGGTGATTTAAGAAAGATTACTCCGGCCTCAGTGATTACGGCTGGATAGTGAAAATGGTCTAAGGGGGCCCACTAAAATTGAACACCTTGCTGGTAGTCCAACAAGGAGGCAATGGCCAATGATTGTGGGTAACAACAATGGAAATGTGAAGAGAGGCTCAGATGTGTGAGATATTGCTCGGAAGGAGGATAGGATACAGTGATTGAATGTAGCCGAAGTCTAGGAAGAAGGCCAGCTCAACGATGGTTGTGAAATTCACGTTTAGGTGACTGAGTGAACAGGGGTACCATTATCCAACTTAGAGTACACAAATTAAGAGACGATTTCTGTGCGTCATTATGCCAAGATAACCTAATATAATCCTTTCCCAACACCCATGGCTTTAGGTTCATCTCCGTATTATACAGTTACATAGCACCGTGGACCTTTACTTGTGGCATATCATAGAGTGTAACTTTACATGAACTTGTATGATACTTTCATCTCTATGTGCCCCGTTAGACCACAAAGTCCATGAGGGCAGAGAAACACAATGCCTGGCAAATCACAAGCACTCAATGCGTATTTTTTGTTGGTTTGATTTTTCCATACGAGTGGTTGGGTTGAGTAGATAAAAGAATGATTTTTTTAAGTAACTCACTGGGAGCAATCAGTGCACGTTACTGGCACAAAAAATACCTACACGAGAGACGTTCAATGGCAACCGCATACGTTCTTATTCTGAGTACTTCAAAATATGTCATGGTGAAATTATGCACTTTCTGTCAACCTAGTGGGACAAAAAAAAAAAAATTGAGTAGACTAGTTTGGTGAAAGACTCTCTGGGGGCGCCTGGGTGGCTCAGTTGGTTAAGCATCCCACTTTGGGTCGGGTCATGATCTCATGGTTCGTGGGTTCGAGCCCCGCGTCGGGCTCTGTGCTGACAGCCCGGAGCCTGGAGCCCGCTTCGGATTCTGGGTCTCCCTCGCCCTCTGCCCCTTCCCTGCTCATTTCTATAAAATCGAATGGAATTACATAACGAACCGGCTCTTCGTGAAATGATAAGGATATGGGTCTCCACACTACTGTGTCTTATGTGGTCCAAAATGAAAATAACGCAGAGGAATTTTACAGGGCTGAAGCTGTTTGCTGTTGTTCAGGATCTACTCATCTTCTGACTTACTGTTAAACCATCGTTCTTCTCCCTCAGTCTCTCAGAGGAAACAGAAGCAAAAAAGGTTAAAGAACTCGGTGACGATTCTACATTTCATCAGTGACAGAGCTAGACAACACAGGAGATATTTATCGAACGTGTCTTGTATGTAACACCATTTTAAACATACCCATACTTAAATGTCCCAACTCTCCCTGTGCCATAGGTGTTATCCCATTTTTATAGATAAAAGATTGAGGCTCATGGTGATTCACCTTTCCTATATCACATACTAAGTTGTCAGGCTGAAGAGACCATGTAGATCTGCTTTGAGCAACCTACAGCCCTGACTCAGAAAGGCAGACCTAAAAGAAGCAGAAAAAAGCAGCCCGGGATAGACCGAGTACAGCAAGGATTATCACACACTTAGGGGAAAGGAGGGCTAGAGGTTGGCAGACGAATAGGAAAAGGGCAATTGGGAGTCACCTAGGAGGACTTGGTCTTCGTTGTAATTTTTGTCATCTTCTTTTTCCCCACCTTCTTTTCTTCTTCATTGTTGCAAAATAGACGGAAGATGAAATTCACCATTTCAAAGCATGCAATTCAATGGTATTTAGTGCATTTGCAATGTTGTACGAGCATCACTGCTGTCTAGTTCTAGAACTTGAGCATCTACAAGGGAAAAATTATCCCCATTAAGCACAGGTTCCTTTTTTTTTTTTTTTTTAATTTTTTTCAACGTTTATTTATTTTTGGGACAGAGAGAGACAGAGCATGAACGGGGGAGGGGCAGAGAGAGAGGGAGACACAGAACCGGAAACAGGCTCCAGGCTCTGAGCCATCAGCCCAGAGCCCGACGCGGGGCTCGAACTCACGGACCGCGAGATCGTGACCTGGCTGAAGTCGGACGCTTAACCGACTGCGCCACCCAGGCGCCCCCTTTTTTTTTTTTTTAAGTCAAGTGAGAGGGCAGCAGTTCTGGCTGCGATAAAAACATGTAGCTGTAAAATGGTAAGCTTCTTGCTGAAAAAAAAAAAAAAAATCACGACTATTCCCCCAAGCTTCCCAGTCATTCAGTTTCTCCCTTCTGCTGAAATGTTCAGGGTGGAACTATCTCTTTAAATCCAGCCCCTAATCAAAGTCTATAGGCGCGGACTCACCGAGAGCTGGCATTTCATAAACCAAGTTAGCTAAACACCCATTCTTGTCGTGAACAAAGAATACCATTGAAACGTGATAGAAGACTCCGTGGGGATAATGTACTTTGGTCATTAAGACGTTACCACCCACGCACAGAAAAACCAACAAAACCTGGTGTGTGCGAGTGGGGTGGGGAAGAATCTCTTGCGGTCGTTACGTAAGAGGGGAAA
The DNA here is from genome assembly GCF_007474595.2 of Lynx canadensis. Taxonomy (NCBI): domain Eukaryota; kingdom Metazoa; phylum Chordata; class Mammalia; order Carnivora; family Felidae; genus Lynx; species Lynx canadensis. The sequence goes on from NC_044321.2 coordinate 92,907,296, forward strand.
AAAAGAAGGTGGTGCTACAATGCTACCACGTGGTTTAGTGTTTCTAGACAAAAAGAAATAGAGACAGTACCTACGATATTGAAGAAATATTGTGTAGGAGTATACCAGGGGGACAAAAAAAAGAGAGAGAGAGAACAATGGGAATGAGGACCAAATTGAATGAGGAAACCAGAGGCATTATAGGCTAAGTCTTACAAAAGGCTTAACGCAGTGAAAGCTACAACGTAATCTACTGGAAGGTTTCTTCAATGGAGCAGAGCAAGACTGCCTCCAATCGAAAGAGAAAAAGAAGCTGATAATTGATTTTCTTCCCCAACGGGCCAGGCTCCATTCACAGTAACCATGCAGGGTATTGTCTGCAGGAACCCACCAGATGGTCTAAGCGGAGAGGGAGAATACGCCAAGATGATCCAAGGGAATGCAGATCAGTCACTTTTATTGCCGTGTTGCTTGGGGTCTGATGGGAATGGCAGACGGCAAGAGTTTTTTAGTATGCACTTGATATCTTTCTTTTGGGAACAATTTATTTTGATATTTTACCTCAAACATCAAAATGATACACAGTCCCGAAGGCTCTCAGCAGGCTTTCTTAGCTTGTGCCCAGAAAGGGAACAATCTCCCCAGCCTCTCGGGTCACAGTTCATTAGAAGGGAGAACGAGGCCACTAGCAATCTGAGGCAAGTGGATGAAACATTTGAAAGGAATTATTCAACCACTCCGCATACACTTGTTGGAAAATTTCAGTAGGCGGAATTGGGAGCAATTGTGACTTTAATGGCCTCAGTTCAGTTTTTTAATGGCTAAAATAACCTTAAATATTCACCTTTAGAATACCAACAGAGTATATATATATATATATATATATATACAATATAGATCACGATGTAGGAATTGAGGTAGTCCTCAGCACAAGAAAATGTATGCCGGCTGGTTAGCATTCATCGTACGTTTTCCTTTAAAGACCATCTACAGAATGAGTGGCCAGATCGCTCTCCAAGCCCAGAATGTAATGTTAAACTCAGTCTTACATCCTGCTTTTGGGTCATGAAATAAAGGGTCATGGATGTCTTATTTTTCACCCTCTTTCCAGGGTGAATGGTCGGTTCTAGCAAGGTAAATATTTAAGACAAGCAAGGTGGGTCTTTGATTTGGGACACATACCAAGGTCCTCAGAGTCACGTAACACTCAATGCCCTCAGGCTGCCCTAAACGCACCCCCGCCCAGTACTGTGGGATTCCAAGCAGGCCTGACCTGCTTCTTAAAGTGCTACAGAATCCAAAATTATCTATTTTCTTTGCCTACAATAACATTGTCATGCGTTCCTTTCAGATAATTCATCTCATACCCCAATGTCAGGAAGGAAACAACCTGGTTTAAATCCCTCTCGAGGCATGGATGACTGATAATCCCTCTTTGTTGACATCAGTGTTTGAATTATTTAAAGAGAATTCTTGTTAATCCAAAGATCTCGCTAATCAGCAGGCTTCATTCGTGTTAATAACATGAGGTAAATGTATTCAACCACTTCAGGCAAATTTTTTTCGGAGCTGGAGGCCACTGAACAGGTTAGCTATTCCTGAATGGTTAGCTCTCTCGAGATATTTTCCCTAAAATGTTTCTGATTCTTTCTTTCTTTTTTTTTTCCTTGTGTATTCAAAACCCCACAACTTTGTACAGTGGCATAGTGATACCTGAGGCAGCATTGGTGATGAATACCAACGTCAAGGTTGATGAGGAAGAGACGGACAGAACAATCCTGAATTACAAGAGAGGGGTCTTGAAATTTTTCTTTATATATAAGGTTTTTATTTATCTTGAGAGAGACAGAGAGAGAGCACGCACGTGCGAGCAGGGGACGGCAGAGAGAGAAGGAGAGAGAGAATCCCAAGCAAGTTCCGTGCATCAGCGCAGAGCCCGACGCAGGCCTTGAACTCACAAACCGTGGGGTCATGGCCTGAGCCGAAATCAAGAGTCAGATAGATGCTTAACCGACTGAGCCACCCAGGTGCCCCGAAAGGTAGGTGTCTTAAAGGGGAGACACGCTGTCTCTATCTCAAAAATAAAATAAATGAACTTATACCCTCTAATTTTTCAAAAATCCCCTAGTTTTCAAAATGAATTTAACAATTCATGAGAGTGAGATGTTCGCTCTTTTGTCTGACTAAATCCCAATGAGTCAGCAGCAGTACAAAAACAGCGTACGCAGCGTTTGACGATAATACACTGTAGGATGACAGAATAATTTAACATACATCTTGCGTAAAACAGGGTCGTGTTTTCTCCATCGGGGCGATCTTTGCGAAATGCACCGGGGAAAGTCATAAATCGGCAACAGGAATATCAGCACTTTAAAAATTAAATTGCAACAGCAGCCCCAATTCCACTGGTGTTACATATGATACTGAGCTACACAGCTTGAAAGTTTATCGAGAAAAAAAATGGGTAATCAGTTATAACGGATATATAGAAAAAAACGATTGAAATTCCCGTACTTAGTGTCCTAACCCTTGCCACATCTCTAAAACTTTGGTTGCAAATAGAAAGCATAGGTGAGGAACGAGATTAAGCGAGTAAGTGTAAATTTGCCTCTCTGAGAAGCATCAACCAGACAGTGAACATGCTGGAGAAATGTAGGATATCCCAGAAAGCGCACACTAATGAAAATTTTGTCGCTAAGACCCAATGGATTTTTTCACCGTGAGCTCACTGATTTCCTTAGGCATGGCCAATTGTGGAGAGAGTCTCATCACCAATGGCTGTCCTCTGAGACAATTCTATCACCTAGTAGGCATTTCCCTTCTCTTCTCAGTGAGGCATTTCTGGAGCTTCTGAGCCTAGAAAAGTAACCCTGCTAATAACGGACAAGATATACCGCGTATTCATTATATGCTGAGTTTGACTGCGATCGTCTTACACACAGGATCTCATTTAATTCCTGCAACCCTGCGAAATAAATACACACTTTAGCGTCTTCATTTTATAGATGACAAAAATGAGACTTAGTGAAGTTGCATCTGCCCAAGGTCGTGGAGCTGGTAAGCGGTGGAACACGGATAGAAACCCAGATCTGCCGGAGTAAACCCATGCTCCAAAGTCATGATCTTAAGAGTGGATACATGCATGGGGCACCTGGCTGACTCAGCTGGAGGAGAACACGACTCTTGATGTCAGGGTCGTGACTTCGAGCCCCGTGTTGGGTGTGGAGATTACTAAAAAATTAAGCAATTCGTTAATTAATTTTTTTTTTAAAAAAGTGGATACCTGTGTGCTGCAAGTGTGTAAGAAGATTCATTTGGGTTCTGGAAGTTAATAATAAATTATATATTTAAGGGGCGCCTGGGTGGCTCAGTCGGTTGGGCATCCGATTTCGGCCCAGGTCATGATCTTGCGGTTCAGGAATTCGAGCTCCACGTAGGGCTCTGTGCTGACAGCTCGGAGCCTGGAGCCTGCTTCGGATTCTGTGTCTCCCTCTCTCTCTGCCCCTCCCCTACTCATGCTCTTTCTCTTTCGCTCTCAAAAATCAATACACATTACAATTTTTTTATATTATATATTTAAGTAAAAGCTAAAGTGTACCAAGATTTATAGTATTCTAGATTGACACAGGCACCCTCACGAGATCGACACGTGAGATGATCAGATACTACACTGAGTGCATGACCTGCCTCCGGGAGGCCTGGGCGTCATACCACTTGGGGGGGTGGTAGGGCCCTGCTGCTTTTGCCATGTTGCCACCCGTTACAATCTCTGTGTGCTCATCGGAGTGCATTTGTGGATTACGTCATGCAGTTTTCAGTGGGCAAGTTGCTTATTTATTTAAGGGGACTGGTTATAGGTGATACTAAAATGTGAGCGCAAGCCAATAAGAAAAGATGAGGCTGACAGTTCTGGAACCAGTTTGCTGGTTTTCTTTTTAACCAAAAACAGAATAAAAATGAAGGTACAAACAGATCTGGTGGGAAGGTGGCCAAGATATACTTTGAAATTTTTCTGGAAACGACGTGAAATGCAGATGTACCTCCGCTATCATTAACAATGAATGGGTCCCACTCTAAATGCATATTGTGTCTTGAGCTATTAGCTATTGATAGTATGAAGCTATATTGATTAGCAAAACTTTGAAAAGTAACCACTTTGCAGTTCCATCCACGTAGTTGCAAACGGCAAGATTCCATTCTTTTTGATTGCCGAGTAATACTCCATTGTAAATTTTAAAAAATAAGATATAAAATTAAAAAAAAAAAAGCAGAGTCTCTGGAACCAGACTGCCAAGATAATGAATGCTTTTCTGCCTTAGTTTCCTCATCTGTAAAAATGAAAATAATAAAATGATCTACCTGAAAAAAAAAAACAAAGTAACCACTTTGGACAGTGGCGTAAATCCCCTTAAATACTTAGGCAACGTTTAAAATCGTTAAGTCTTATTGTTAGAAATAGATATATAAACAAAATCAAGTCTTTCATTCAGTTTGGATTCTGGTTAGTGAAGGTACAAATAAATATATCGATTGGTAACAAGTGCTACAAAAAAATAAAGCAAGTTGAGGGATCAAGGTGCTATTTTACATAGGGGTGTCCCTGAAGGCTTCAGCAGGATCATAACATTGAGCTGGGACTTGAATGAGATGACAAAGTGAGTCCTGTAGCTATCTGGAGGATATCTGGAAAATGAAGGAGACCCAAGGAGACGCTCAAAGTTGAAAAGTTTTAAGTAGGCCATTGAGAATTCACGTTCCTGCAACCGCGTTTTGATTCTCTTAATGTTTTTCTTTCTTTTTTTAAGTAATCTCTGGGCCCAATGTGGGTCTGGAACTCATGACCCTGAGACCAAGAGTCACGTGCTCCACTGACCGAGCCAGCCAGGCGCCCCTACACTCTTAGATCAGCATTTAAAAAGTGCCCTTGATATATGTATTCGTATGTGTAAGTTGTAGGCGTCATTAGCAAGGATATTAAGAAACTTCAGAGGAGGCTTCTAAATAGTTCTGATTAAGTTTATGAAATATTACAAGGGAATCTCAGGATACAAGCCATCTATGGAATTAGACAAATTATAGGCACAGCATCTCACTTACTTCTCATGCTGGACTGACTTCATGTAAACCCTCACTCCGTGTTTTCTGCTTTCAATACTTGGTTCTCGTTCCAGATTTTCCTTTCGGCCTCATCTGTGGGTTTATACTGTCCTCTCTTGATCATGGAATCATATTTGTATTTGCCAACCTGCTCACACTCTCACCTCAAGGAGAGAGAGAGAGAGAGAGAGAGAGGGAAAGAGATGAATAGAGAGAAAACAACGCACTGAAATGGATAAGTGACCACACATGTAGAGACGGGATGCCTGGGTTACCAAAACAGAGGAAGGAGAGAATTTCAAAAAGGAAGGAAAACAAATGAACAAATCAGATATAAAATTGTCTATATTTGCCGTTTTTTAAGTCAGTGACTTATTTTTTTAAGTGTTTTATTTATTTTTGAGAGAGATAGAATGAGTGAGGGAAGGGCAGAGAGAGGGGGACAGAGGATCAAAGCGGGCTCTGCACTGACAGCAGACAGCCCGATGTGGGGCGCGAACCCACGAACTGTGAGACCATGACCTGAGCCAAAGTCGGACCCTCAACTGACTGAGCCACCCAGGTGCCCATAAGCCAGTGACTTCTTAGTAAAGCTATGTGAGTAACTCTGAAAGGAAGCCGACTAAAACTGCGTGGAGACCACAACGAATATTTACAAATTATTTAGAATGGTTTTCTAAAGTACAAATACAGGGAGGCTCAGAGTGAAATGACCAACGCGAGTATCTGGAAGCGAATACTTAGTTTAGATATATTTCATGTTACAGCTGGAGTCTTTTCAAAGGGTATACACCAGATTCCAGAATATGCTGTAATCTCTATGAATAAATAAAACTACGGGACTGTGAAACAACAGAGCAAATTGAAAATTTCCATACCATTTTTGATTAGCTATAACGAGCAATTTTTATTATCGGCTGGGATCCATAAACTATTGCCCTGAAAGCGCATGCCATTTTGCGAGCAACCTCAGCTGGGATAGGACCAGAGCGCGTGTGTACGCGTGTATCTGAGGTAGCCGCAGAATTGCTAGCTGGGAAGATTGCTAGAGAGGGAGAAGAGATACATAGATGTCTGGAAAAGAGACAGTCCAGGGGAGCTGAGATTGGTCTCAAGGCAAAGAGGCAAGTTCAGGGATATTCCATACTGAGTCCAGAGGAGTTTTCCTGAAACGGTGGCAGCGGTGAGGGGCAGACACTCAGGAAAGATAACCGTTGCTCATGGATCCTAGGAGAGGAGGTAAATAGCTCCGTAAATACAAATAAGATTCCATGATTAAGAGAGGACAGTGGAAACCCACAGATGAGGCCGAAAGGAAAATCTGGAACGAGAACCAAGTGTTGAAAGCAGAAAACATGGAGTGAGGGTTTACATGAAGTCAGTCCATTGTGCGTAGTAAGTGAGATGCTGTGCCTATAATTTGTCTAACTCCATAGATGGCTTGTACCCTGAGACCCCCTTGTCCTCTGGTAAAATATGCCACAAACATTTATGTAAGTAGTCATGACGTACAAAACACTACGTTGGGTATGTGGACTTTCAACAGAAAAGGTCTTCACTAGTGGCTGTGTTGTTGTAATACTTGAGAAAGTAGCAAAGGGAAAGGTAGGAGACAACCACAAGTGGGGAAGGGCAGAGACAGGGGGGCGGGGGGGGGGACAGAATCCGAAGGAGGCTTCAGGCTCCGGGCTGTCAGCACAGAGCCCGACGCCGGGCTCGAACCCATGAACCATGAGATCGTGACTGGAGCTGAAACCAAAAGTTGGATGCTCAATGACTGAGCTACCCAGGAGCCCCTAGGTAACCAATATCTTAAAACTATCTTGACCAGATGCCATGGCTTCCTGGCCACTGGTTACTTTTAGTTATTAAAAAAGTCTTTTCATTCATTCATTCATTCATTCATTCATATATAAGTGTTTTACTTTTCTAACTTTTTATTTCCAGTTAGTTAACGTACAGTGTAATATTAGTTTCAGGTGTACAATATACTGATTGAACAACACTTACATACATCACCCGGCGCTCATCACAACAAGTTACCCTGCTTGATTCCCATCACCTATTCCACCCAACCCTCCCCCCCACCACCACCTCCCCTATGGTAATCAGTTTGTTCTCTATAGTTAAGAGTCTGTTTCAGGGCACCTGGGTGGCTCAGTCCATTAAATGACCCACTCTTGATCTTGGCCCAGGTCATGATCTCACAGTTTGTGAGTTTAAGCCCCGCATTGGGTTCTGTGCTGATGGCGTGGAGCCTGCTTGGGATTCCGTCTCTCCTTCTCTCTGCCCCTCACCTGCTTGTACTCTCTCTCTCTCTCTCTCAAAATAAATAAAAGTAAAAAAAAAAAAGAGTCTGTTTCTTGGTCTGCCTCTCTCTTTTTTTCCCCGTATGATTGCTTGGTGTTTGTCTTTCTCTGACTGACTTATTTTTCTAGGAGCATAATACTCTCTAACTCCATCCCGTCATCGCAAATGGCAAGATTTCTTTCTTAAACAAATCGTATAATTTAAAGAGTTCAATATTCAATCTCATTTGGGATTCAAAGTTTTCCTCAGAGTGATATCAGGAGATACCTCCCCACCACGGACGGAAAACCTGACCTTTTTTTCGACCAGTAATAAACAGCTCCAAAATCTCCGCGGCTTCCAAAAAGAACTTTTCAAAATTCAACCTTCCAATGTCTTCTGGGATCTCGGTGACTCTTCCGTTCATATTTTTCCATATGTTGGCTCAGCATTGGGAAAGCCGTGGGAAAGCGTAGGCTGGAGCACCATGAGTTGGTGATTAAATACTTCCCTATGGAATTAATACCCGCTACTTTGGCCACATTTTCTTGGTCAGATCGCACCACATGGCCGCATCACATGGCTTCAATGGGAAACTATTGAAAGGTAGAAAGAGTTTGGATATGGAAGAAGGAGGGCAGTACCTACCAGAGACGTCTTGTTTGTTTGGGGGGCGAGGGGGGGGGGGAAGGCACCGTACAGAGTAATCTTCAGTGATCCTCCTGATATTGACTGATATGTTAGAGTCACCCCCCCCAAGGTAAAATGCGTCCTCGATTTTTGCCTGCCTTATATGACCCTACCGCACCTGTCCCTCCTATACCGCACACCCTTTCATGTGGATTTAAGGGAATGGCCGAGGTTCTTTCCTGCCCATTCCCACGCTGTGGAGTCCTGGGGAGTGTTTTGCGTGAGCGTTCCTTCCTTGACCTGCCCCCGCTGGCTGGACCAGCAAGGTCCTTTGCCTTCAGACATTTCTAAGCGGAGAACCAGGCGACAGTGGCTATGTCTGTGTAAAACCACAAGAAGCCCCGGGGGAGGTACATGTCAAGGTCTCCCGAAGGCTCCCTCGCTACCCACTACTACACGCCTGTGAGTGCCACAGGCAGGTCTTAACAAGCATCACGCCAACAGTGAGATCCTTATCTCCTAATCCTGCCGACGAAGCAGAGAAAAGAGCCCGCCGTAACTTGCCATTAGGGTGTTTACTAAATGCTGGCTTGCCTGCCCTCTCGGTAGCCTTCTGCTTCGATAGACTTTGGGAGTGGCCTGCAGAGATACTTGAGGCTACTCGAGTCAGTTCAGCAGTTTCTTTATAATAACCGAGAGAGAGAGAGAGAGAGAGAGAGAGAGAGGTCTGGACCCGATTATTGATTGGGCCTTGGAGGCCGCTTCAGAACGCGAAGAGTTTAACCATTCCTTGTTCTCAGCTGCGGGCTGCGGATACTAATTCAAAGGCAAAAGTTAAAAGTCATCCTCAGTAAGCTCCAGTGTCAGTGGTCTCAGTTTATTTGTATTTTGCTTGCATAACTTAAAAGAAATTTGAAAGAAGGAGGCATTCTCCCTCGGGCATTTTTAAGTTGCTGTCTAAAATTTCCCCAAGTTCAAAAAGTTGCCAAGGGTTCCAGGTCCTGTGCATTGTAAATGTTGGTTTTAAAATTTTTACAGGAACTATTTCGGGCCCCCAGGAATAAGATAATGCACTCCCTCTGCCTATAACCCATATTCACCAATTTTTTGAAAATATCTTTTATTTTAGAGAGTGAGCATGTGTGCGTGCGTACGTGCGAGTGGGGGAGGGGCAGAGAGAGGGGGACAGAGGATCCTAAGCGGGCTCCCCGCTGACAGCAGAGAGCCCGACTCAGGGCTGGAAGCCACCAACCGTGAGATCATGACCTGAGGTGAAGACGGGCGCTTAATTGAGCCACCCAGGCACCCCCAACATTTTTAAGATATTGCTTTATCTATTCCTTCTGTTATTACTGTTTGTGCTGAAGTATTTTATTTTATTTATTTTTTTTAACGTTTATTCATTTTTGAGACAGAGAGAGACAGAGCATGAATGGGGGAAGGTCAGAGAGAGAGGGAGACACAGAATCTGAAACAGGCTCCGGGCTCTGAGCTGTCAGCACAGAGCCCGACGCGGGGCTCGAACTCACGGACCGCGAGATCATGCCCTGAGCCGAAGTCGGACGCCCAACCGACTGAGCCACCCAGGCGCCCCTGAAGTATTTTAAATAAATCTTATGAGCCATATCACTACGTACCCCATCTTCACTATGCATTTCTAAAAGTATGAACTTTATAGAAGAAAACCACAATGCGGGGCGCGTGGGGTGGCTCAGTCGGTTAAGCATCCGACTCGATCTCAGGTCAGGTCATGATTTCACCATTCGTGAGATCAAGTCTTGAGTCAGGCTCTACACAGCACAGAGCCTGCTTGGGATTCTCTGTCTCCCTCTCTCTCTCTGCCCCTACCCCTGCTCATGTGCGCACGCTCTCTCGCTCTCTCTCTCGCAAAACAAATAAACATGAAAAAATTAAAAAAGAAAAAAAAAAAAGAAAATCACAATGTAATTCTCATCGCTGGCCAAACTAAGAATGATTCTGTGAAATCTATTCCAGTTCCCTATGGCTGTGTGTGACAGTTGGCCCCCAACATGTCCCCAAATGATCGCCACCTTCTGGTATTCAAACTCTTGTATAGCATCCTCCCATATTGCCTCCACATTAGTCTGTGCGACCAATAGCATACAGCGGAACTGACGATATGTCACTTCAAGATTAGGTTCAAAAAAAAAAAAAGGACTGTGGCTTTTATTTTGCGTGTTCTCTCGTGTACACATTCTCTCCATCTTGGGTCACTCACTCTGGGGAAAGCAAAAGCTACCATGCTGTGAACTAGCCCGTGGAGAGGCCCACAGGGTGTGGGACTAAAGCCTCTGGCTAACGGCCGGAAAGGAGCAGGGACCCGCCAACAACCATGTGAGTGAGTTTGGAAGCAGATTTTCCAATCCCAGCCAAGATCTGAATTGATTGCAACCCTGGCCGACAGCTTGATTCCAACCTCATGGGAGACCTTGAGCCAGAAAACTCAGCTAAGCTCCTCCAAGCCTCTGGCCTCTCAGAAACTGTGTCATACGATAAATGTTTGCTATTTTAAGTATTGTATAACAATTATACATAACATAAGCATTGTATAACACTATCCCGAAACTTATTTATTATTCGCACAACGAGGCCTTATTTATTATTTTATGACCCTGTGCAGTGGCTGGGCTGTTCTGATCAGCTGAGGCTCACTCAAGTGGCTGCATTCAGCCGACAAGGTGTCAGGGGGCTTGAGTCATTTGGAACATCTGGGATGGCTGGACCTTTCTCTTCAGTCTTTAACGCTGGTCTTTTTCAAGAGCATGTCAATTTCAGGGCAGCATTTTAAGTGATTGAAGGCAAAATTTTCAAGGACTTCTCTTTAGCTTTTGGCTCTGGATTCATACAATGCCATATTTATTATGTCCTATTAGTCAAAATAACTCACAAAGGAAGATGAAACTCAAAGCGCTCGGGCAAAACACGCTACCTGTCGATAGCAGGAGCCGTAAAGTATTACGGCAATAGGTTTCAATCTACCTTGGTTCTCTTCTAGGCACAATTATTTGTAGTCCCACCTTGTGTAAGACAGTTTATCCTTTCTTCCCAAATTCAAATCTCATTATGACATTTGGCTCAGGCTCAAAGCCCTAATGTCATTATCTAAGGCTGATCTAGACGTAGATTAGACTCATTACATGTAGTTCATCTAATATATTTCTGGAGGGGCAGCTCTTCTGGATCCTAAGACTTGTCAGATAAAAGGTCATGCTATTTGCCTTCCTCAGACATATCCAAAGGTAAGATAAGGCTAGGATACCTACAATAGGCACTTTCATTTTTAAAAAGGGAGGTCCAGGGGTTCCTGGATAGCTCAGTCGGTTGAGTGTCCAACTTTTGATTTGGGCTCAGGTCATGATCTCACAGTTTGTGAGCTCAAGCTCTGCGTCGGGCTCTGTGCTGACAGCGCAGATCCTGCTTGGGATTCTCAGTCTCCCTCTCTCTCTGCTCTTTTCCCACTTGCTCGCGTGCCCGCTCTCTCTCCCTCAAAAATAAACCTAAAAAAAAAAGGAGTTCCAAAGATAAACAAAATAAACAAATCTTCAGCTACCCTTAACCATGTAAAAAAGAAAGAAGACTCAAATAAATAAAATTATAAATGAGGGGCACCTGGGTGGCTTGGTCGGTTAAGCCTCCAACTCCTGATTTTGGCTCAGGTCATGATCTCATGGTTCCTGAGTTCAAGCCCTGCGTTGGGCTCTGGGCTGACGGTGTGGAGCCTGCTTGGGATCCTCTCTCTCCCTCTCTCTCTCTGCCCCTCCCCCACTTGATCTGTCTCTCTCTCTTTCAAAAATAAACAAATAAACTTTAAAAAATCATAAACAAAAGAGGAGACATTACAATTAATACCACACAAATACGAAGGATCATGAGACAAATATGAACCATTATGTGTCAACAAATTGGACACTCTAGAAGAACTGGATAAATTTCTAGAAACATATAACCTACTAAGAATGAATCATGAAGAAATAGAACATGAGAACAGACCGATTACTACTAAAGGGATTGAATCAATAATCCAAAATTCCCAGCAAATAAAAGCCTGGGACCAGATAGCTTCGCTAGTGAATTTTACCAAACACTTAGAGAAGAATTAATTCCAGTTTTCCTTAAACTCTTCCAAAAAAAATAAAGAGTAAGGAACACTCCCAAACTCACTTTACAAACCCAACAGTAACTTGATACAAAAGCCAGAAACAAATGCTATAAGAAAATTATAGTCCAATATCCCTGATAAACACAGGTGCAAAAATCCTCAACAAAATATTGACAAATCCAATTGAACAGTACATTAAAAGGATCCTATATCACGAATAAGTGGGATTTATTCCAGGGACGCAAGGGTGGTTTAACATATGCTCATCAATCAATGTGGTGCACCACGTTAAGAAAAGGAAGGATAAAAATTCTATGATTATCTCAACAGATGCAGAAACAAGCATCTGACAAAATCCAACATCCGTTCATGATAAAAAAAAAATCATTCAACAAACTGGGTATAGAGGGAATAAATTTGGTATAGAGGGAGCGTACCTCAACATAAGAAAGGTTATATATGACAAGCCCACAGCTAATATCATACTCAATGGTGGGCAGCTTTCCTCTAAGATCAGGAAAAAAACAAGGATGCCCATTATGAAAATTATCTCTATTTGCAGACGACTTGATATTATATATGGAAAACCCCAAAAGACTCCACCAAAAACTGTTGCAACTCATCAACAAATTCATCTTTTGTTTCCTGTATTTCGCTCTACATAGCTAGAAGCCAATTGTCACCCTCAACATTCTGCTGAGACATGTCTTTAGCCCCAGCTGTAAGTTCATTTATGTGTATTTTCTATTTCTATTCTCCAAGACTACTCAGGTGACAGTTTGCTATTTGTTTTGCTGTGATACAAAGTGGATTCTCTTTTTCCCAGATTCACCTAACAGTTCTTCATTGCCTTTCCAGTTTTCATTAGCTGTTTGACATTCCTCAAGCCTTTGCTAACAGACTCCCCACTGATTTTCTAGCCTCTGCCTGGTTCCTGGTCCCATAGACAGTGTTACATCTTTTAGTGTTTTATTACATCACCATGCTTCTACAAACAAGTTTCTATAGCAAAGTAACAAACCACCCCAAAGCTTAGTGGCTTCAAACAACATTTTATAAGACCTCCACCACATTAAAAAAAAAGAGAGAGAGAACATTTCCATCACTCCAAAAGATACCTTGTTCCCTTTTGCGGTCAATCTCTATCTTTGGCCCCCAGATAACCGCTGATCTTCAGTCTATCTCCATAGAGTGGATATGTGTTTCCTCAAGTTGCATATAAATGGAATCATGTGCTATGTACTCTTTTGCATCTGTAATCTTTTTCTCAGCATGATTTTGAGGCTCGTCGAAGATTTTTTGTTCAAGGAGCCCAATGAACACAAAACAAGATAAATACTAATGAAACACGTCTAGGTTCTGTAAAGCTGATGAGAACAATAGAGAAACAGCAAATATTAAATCCAGAGGAAAATAAAGATATATTGCCTCCAGAGGAACATCAGACGATAGCTGAATTCTCAAGGAAACAATGAAATTTTGAAATTAGGAAAAGTATATTCTCTGATCAAAGTGCTGCTGAGCTGGGTATATTAAAAATCAAATAGATAATCAGGAAATACTTGTACATTTAGAATTCAGAAATACAATTATAGGGGCACCTGGCTGGTGCAGTCAGTTAAGTAGCCGACGCTTGATCTCTGCTCAGGTCATGATCTCATGGTCTGTGAGATCGAGATCTGTGCCTGCTTGGGATTCTCTCTCCTCTCTCTCTGTCCCTCTCCTGCTGGCACGTGTGTGCTCTTTCTCTCGCTCAAGATAAATACATGAGCTTTAAAAACAAAAGAAATACAATTATTAAAAAAAAACCACAAAGGGTAAAAAGAGCTATAAATTCAAAATATTTTGAGCTAAATGAGAAATAAATTTCAACGTATCAAAAATTTTAAGATTTTCAGAACTCTAGGAATGAACCAAAGGCTTGCAACAACCACGAGAGGGCTGGGTCAAGAAAAATGGTCCACAATCACGGTGGAAATCAGCAGCTTAATGGTCCCTCGAGTGGTAAGAGGGGAGTTTAAGATTTTCCAAAGCCCCATTTGTAGTGAATTGCCATTATTTGACCTGACAGTTTTCTAGAAAATCTCACATGCTAGGCTTATCTTTATGTGATCGGGTACATAGACAGTCCGGTGCCGATAGCCTTTATCTTGGGAGTATTTGTCTAAAACAAAAAGTCTAAATCGCTTAAAAGCCCAGCTGCCTCTGGGGTGCCTGGGTGGCTCAGTTGGTTAAGCATCCTACTTCAGCTCAGGTCATGATCTCCGGGTTCGTGAGTTCGAGCCCTGCGGTCGGGCTGTGTGCTGACAACTCAGAGCCTGGAGCCTGCTTCCGATTCTGTCTCCCTCTTTCTCTGCCCCTCCCCTGCTCGTGCCGTGTCTCTCTCTGTCTCTCAGAAATAAATAAACATTAAAATCACAGCTGCGTGGGCCTGCAATGATAGCTGAGGCAAACGACAACTTTTCAAAAGAGAGAGAGAAACATGAGAGGCTTTAAAAATCTCCAACTTTCCCTGGAACTCTAGAAATCAACACACGTGTGCAGGACCGTGGGCATGTCTAGGCCATGCATGCTCAGGAAATATCTCTGTAGGCCCTAAGCTCTCATGTCTGCTGATCTTGAGGCTCTGCACCAGCAGGGAGTAAAGGCTAAGAGTTGAGGCTAAGAGTCAACTGCCTGGCTGAGTGCTAAAAGCAGGTTGATTGATTGCGGGGGGGGGGGGGGGGGGGGGGGGGGGAGGGAAATGGGGGATGGGCATTGAGGAGGGCACTTGTTGGGATGAGCACTGGATGTTGTATGTAAGTGATGAATCAAGGGAATCTACCCCCAAAACCAAGAGCACGCTGTATGCGCTGTATGTTAGCCAACCTGACAATAAATGTTATATATATATATAAATTATAATAATTTATAATAAATATAAACACGTAACATATAAATTTATAAACTTATATATATTTATACATAAATATACATATATATATAAACATGCATCAATACATACAATGATCTCCAAAACAAAGTGTGGAGACTTACGGGTTTTAGGCATTTAAGGAAATCTCTGTCCAACCATTAGCTGAGACTTCAGGGTCCACACTCAAAAAAGAATACATGCTTCAAAGAACTAATTCTGGAAACTCACTACATAAACAACTAAAATGAAAAACAGCAACGATAAAAAACCACGGAGAGGAAGGAGAATTCGATACCCAGAATTACCACGTTATAATATTCGAAGTGCCCAGTTTCCAACACAAAAATTATGCAGCGTGCATAGAAACAAGAAAGTATGGCACATCCACAGAAAAAAAAATTAATAGAAATTGCTCTAAGAGAAACCCAAACATTGGAATTATTAGACAAAGACTTTAATTCGCTTGTCTTAAGTAGGCTTAAATACTAAAAGAAATCATGGGTATAGAGCTAAGTGAAACCAGGAGAACAATGGATGAACAAATAAATAATATCAATCAAGACAGTAATTATAAACAGGAACCAAAAAGAAATCCTAGAGCTGAAAGAAAACAAAAAAAAACAAAAAGACAAAAAAACAACAACAAAAAAAATCACTTTATTGTGATCAATCTGCCAATCTCTGTCCTTAACTGGTGAATTGATTTCATTTATATTTAAAGTAATTACTCACAATGAAGAACGTCGTTCTGTCATTTTTCTATTTGTTTTCAATATGCCTTATATAGTTTTTGGTCTCAGTTCTTCCAGTCATGCCTTTTTTCATGTTCGGTTTTCTCGGGTGTGCCATTCTCACTCCGTCCAATTTCCTTTTCTGTACATTTTTTAGTTATTTTCTTATTGGTTACCAAGTGAATTACAGCTAACATTTTAAACTTATAACTATCTATTTTGAATTGATGTGAACTTAGCTTCAACCTCATACATTACTTCTGTTTCTAAACATCGCTGCTTCCCCTTTCTGTTGTTATCAATCATACCTTGTTACATCATTTGCCCATTAACATGGATTTATGATCATTGTTTCATGTGTTGGTACTTTAAATCATATAGGAAACCAACAATACGGTTGTACTGACTTCCCAGTTATACAAGGTAAAGTAGTTTTATACCAGCCACTAACCTTTTGCAACCAATGGGCAAAATGAAACATGTAAAAACAAACAGCAAAATTATTAGAAATGAAAAGATAAACAGACGGAACTAATGCATTAGTATGGCATATGTTTCATGAGTTCTAGTCATTGGTAGATTTAGTAGATGAAATAGTCCTAAGATTATACATGTGAGTTGTGCAATAAATATAACATACCCGTTGATATGTTTACACTACCTTTATAACCAGGTAGGAAATAATGAGAACGAAAGATCTCCTTTATGATAACCAGACTATCAACTCCTTAGAAATAAAACAAAGGTGGAATGTATGAAATTTACATGAAGAACACTGTAACTTTCCTGAGGGACATAAAGGAAGAATCAACTGAATGGAGAGATGTCAAATTATTCGTGGTTAGAAATATTAGTTGTCAATTTTCCTCCTATAAATCCATGATTTAGTGAAAGTCCAATTCAAAGATCGTTTATTTGGAAATAGAAAAAATGAAATTCATTTGGGAGAATATATGCAGTAGGTTAGAGATGGACATATTGAGAAAGAAATAAAGATTGTCCTTACAGATTTTAATATATATTATAAAGCTACATACGTTGGCATGGGTATTGAGATAGGCGGATAAATCAGAGGAACACACTAGACATTTCATAAAGGTACAAATAGGTATGAATATTTGATGTTCATTTCTATATTTAGCAAGTATTTATTGATCTCCTCCTGTTCACCTGTCACTCTTTAGGCACTGGGGATAGAGAGATTGAAAAAGAAGACAAAATATCTGCTCATGTGAAGCATATGATGCTGAACAGAACAATAAATGAGTATGGAGGTAAATATATCATTTTAGGTAGAGTTACGTAGTATAAAAAAAAATAAAGCAGACTAAGGAGACACAGTGTGATGGGTTGGACTGGTGTTTTGTTTTAGACGGATTGTTCAGGGAAAGGCTTTATGAGTGCATAACACTTAAGTGGAGATCTGACCTAAGTAAAAGAGTGAGCTGTTTTCGCTGCCCAGGTAACAGAGCACACATTAAGGTCCTTAGGTGGGATTGAGCTTGGCAAATTCAAAGATTAGAGAGGATTCGGGTGTGGTTAGCAAGCAAAAAGTGGTAAGAGATCGACCTGAGAGATAAGGTGACAATTGAAGCTGGGGAGTCCCGTTTAGATGTTTCAAGAAGCTCAATGTGATGGGCATTGAGGAGGGCACTTGTTGGGATGAGCACGGGTGTTGCATGGAAGCCAATTTGACAACAAATTATAAATAAATAAATAAACTCAGTGGGACACCTGGAAAATCATACCACACTAATTCCACAGGAAACAGATGCTTCTTTTAAAATCTAGAAGAAAATATGGGTAGATATTTAAACTATCGTGGGATGGTTCTGGACTTCCTAAATATTAGTTGTAATTCGTCCAGGGTAACACTGATAGATCTGTCTAAGTGAAATCTTACAACTTCTGCAAGTCAAACACTGCAGAAACAAAGAGAAAGGCAACCGTGATAGAGGGAATATTCACAAACATGAACGACAAATAATTCACATCGTTAGTAGAGGCAGAAGTAAGCTCCTACAATTCCTTAGGTAATAGACAAGCCCCCCAATCTAAAAAGGGCCAGGGACACAACCGATGACAACGCAAGTGGACATCAAAATGTGAAAGAGGAAAGTGTAATTTCCTGTTTTGACTACAGTCCAGCGTATACAGAGACACCATACACACTGTGAATAATAGTTCAAATCAGCGCCATCTTTATGGGGGAAACATTTGGCCGCATTTGCAAGTGACCTTAAAAAGGCATACAGTATGTGATCAAACAATTAAATTTCCAGGAGTCTATTCTAAATAAATTGTTACAAACGCTCTCGAAGAGTTTAGCTGCAGCGATGTGTCTCATACTTACAGAAAAATGGGAATAATAATGTTCAACATTAGGAGTGTGGACAAACTATGATGCGGATACATATTGAGACACATATTCTAGGCAGGATTAAAATTGTATGTACGATCTGAAAAGTTGTTAATGGCATAGTCATCGATACAAGGAGTTTACAAATATATATGCTAAAGAAGAATATACCGGTTCTCCTTTTCCTTTGGGAGTGACCTGTAAACCTTGGGTGGTCACGAGATCTTTGAGAATTCACGGAAGTTATGAATGCACGTTAAAGGCAACGTACCTCTGCATATACTTGCAAAAGTTTGCAACTCTTCTTGATCTGGTCTCAATCCACGTTTCCAGCTTTGTATCGTGCAAATTATGAACACCAGCCTCGCTTTTCTCACCCTTTTCCATAACCCACGCACTCTTCGGTCCTATGCAATTTTTTACGAACGCACCATGCCGCCATAGCCAGGCAGAGCCTTTATTCTATAGAGTGTACTCGCTCCATCATTTTCTTACCTCCTTGGTTTTGTGGACCCAGCTCGTACATCAGGGGTGAGGCTTTCCTTTATTTTCCTCGCTCAGGTCTCCATGCTTTGAATTCCTATGGCATCTACGTATATGTTATTCTACCCGAAAGTGTATTAGATCCCATTATTTTAATTATATGGATGTCTCTCTCTCCACCGTCTTCTCTTTCCATTTGGAACTCCTAGATGCAAGTACCATACCGAGTTTACCTGGATTGTTACTTTGTTACTTTGAGCTGCTGTAGAATCGCATAAAGAAATGAATGTATTTATTAATTGATTCGTGTCAGTAACCAATGATAGTGTTTCATTAATCAATTTACTGCTTGCATCTAACAGGTACTAACACACCTAGTATGAGTTTAATCTCTCCCTCTTCACAATCTAGTTCTCATTCCCTCTCACTGGACTTCTAATTAATCAGTCACTTCGAGTAAAAAATGTCATTACCAGGGCGCCTGGGTGGCTCAGTCAGTTAAGCTCCGACTCTTGATTTTGGCTCAGGTCATGATCTCACGGTTCATGAGTTGGAGCCCGCACTGACAGCACGAATCCTGCATGGGATTCTCTCCCTCTCCCTCTCTCTCTCTGCCCCTCTCCCCTCATATTCTCTCTCTCTCAAAATAAATAAACTTAAAAACTACTTTTTAAAATGTCATTGTATTGTGGCAGCAAAGAAGAGTAAGGGTTTTCTGTATGTATACGGAAATTCTTCGAGGATTTCCTCCATGATAGAGCGTTATTATGATAAAATGGAAAAAATATTGTAAAGGCCAAAGGTATGTCACTAAAAAGCTTTTGAAGGCATTAAAACCACACGGTATCATTTTGGAGCAATGTTAAAGGCATAGGGAACACAGTCCATTCGACCAAGAGAAACTTGACAATAATTCATCTCGTTAAAAATTTTTTTTGGGGGCGCCTGGGTGGCGCAGTCGGTTAAGCGTCCGACTTCAGCCAGGTCACGATCTCGCGGTCCGGGAGTTCGAGCCCCGCGTCAGGCTCTGGGCTGATGGCTCGGAGCCTGGAGCCTGTTTCCGATTCTGTGTCTCCCTCTCTCTCTGCCCCTCCCCCGTTCATGCTCTGTCTCTCTCTGTCCCAAAAATAAATAAACATTGAAAAAAAAATTAAAAAAAAATTTTTTTTTAATGTTTATTTTTGAGAGAGAGAGAGAGACAGAGGGTGAGCAGGGGAGGCACAGAGAAAGAGAGACATGGACTCTGAAGCAGGCTCCAGGCTCTGAGCTGTCAGCGTGGAGCCCGATGCGGGGCTTGAACCCGCGGACTGCAAGATCATGACCTGAGCCGAAGTCAGATGCTTGACCGACTGAGCCACCCAGGTGCCCCAACAATTCACCTCTTTACTTGTAGCTCCCGAATCTTATTGATGGGACATAAAGTCTCCAGAAAGGCATCTTAAAATTTCTTTGCTTCTTCCTGTCCTACACACTTGTCTTTTATCTTGGCTCCTCTTATCCCTATTTCCTCGCAACTCTCCCACTCAGTGCAAATTAGCTTTGACCTTCAGCTCTAAATGCCAGTTCCAGCTTTCCTTTCATCTTCCTTTACTTCCGATCATCCATTGCTAAAGCCCAAAGACCTATGTGGCAAGACCGGACCCTCCTTGGAGGGTGCAGAGAAGGAAGGAGCTAAGAGGCATATTCCTCTTTTTAAGAGGTGGCAGGGGAGAAAAAGCTGTGAATAATCAAACAGGATGAATTTTTAACTTGCCATATTATGAAATTGTGGCGTGGCCTTAAGCACAATCACTTCACCTCTCTGCTTTCACTTCCGCATCTGCACTTACGCACAAGTATAGATGTAAATGGAAAATGGGGAAAAAAAGAAAGCCTTTTACAAATGCTGTACAGATGCAAGTTGGTTTAATTATTATACAAAATGATCCCGAGTCAAAGCCAGAAATATTTTTTGAACATTTTTAGAGAAAATAATTTTGATCTTTCACGGCCAGAAATACTAGTCATGGTGAATGTTTTTATATAATGGTTGATCTGGGACCTTCTTTCCTGAAAATATTAGAAGTTAGAATTAAGATGGTGAATTTTTTATGACTTGGGCAATGTTCAGTTCTTATTTAACTTTTTAACAATCTGAAGGCTTTAAACAATCTTCTGTGATTAATTTTAAAACACTATTTAAATTCCCTGCTGAGCCTAACTTAAAGCCTTTTTTTCTTTGCCTTCCATAGAATCTGTAACAAAGTATATATTATAACTCTTTTTCAACTCGCTTGGATTTTTCTGGGATTTGGTGCCATCATGAGAGACAGGCATTTTATCATTCAAGATCCCGAAAATGACTTTCAAAGAGTTAGTCATCTGGGAATGGAACATTACACTTCAGAGAATAGAAATTTACTTACATTTGAGACTAACTAAATAAAACTCAACAAAATAGGAGCCTCTAAAAAAAGAGGCCCCGAGCGGCAGAAACACCAGAAAGCTGTGAATCAGCAAATTTCTTACCTTTCTCCTTTTCACTCTGTGAGAGTCAGCAGCAACGAGCCACATAAAAATAGCCAACAGACAAGACCTTTGATAGAGTGGGATCTCCATCCGCTTGGAGAACAGAGGGATCTCTGGAGTTTTCAATAGAGTGATATGTAGATATTGTGTTCCACATTTTCCCTACCGTTTTTGGAAGGAAAAAAAAAAAAAACCCACCAAACCCTGTACTTCTGAATTACTTAACAGGACTGTTTGGTTGAGGATTAACTCCTGAGTTGCTGCGGAGACGGATGTCCCCATCCGCTTGCAAAAGATCTGTGCCTCTGAGAAGCGTTGTGTGTCTAAAGGGTGATTCATTCATCCAGCTGGATCTCTTTGTGGTGATTTTCCGACAACCATATGTAGGGGAGGAGGAAGAAGGACTTTAGACCCCTGACATGGAAGAAAATTCTGGCATGAGGAGAGACAGTTTTTCTGGTACAAGCAGAGGGGTATGAAATAAGGAGGGAGTTCTCAGAAGTGGCAACTAGATCTCCTGCTAAGAGCCAGAAGGAACTGGCAGGAAAGCTACTGGCCTCTCTTCTTCACATCTGTGAGTTCTGTATTAATCTGCAAATTTGCCTTAAAACAGGATTGCTGTTTCTCTAGGCTTTATATAGGTCAATAGGTGCAATCGGATCTTGTATTTTTAATTCTGACTTCAGTACTATTCATAGCTGCAATTTAAATGTCTCATAGTTCTGGTTCTGGCTAAACCAAAAATGTCACCCATTTTATAATTTTTGAGAATGCTTAAAGATTTCATTGCATTAAGCGTGACAATAAAAGTCTGCTGTCTGAAGGCATGAGGTAGTAAAGTTTCAAGGCGGTCTGAATGGAATTAGGTGTGTGTCCCTATGATACTAATAGAACGCGAGTAGCAATGGTTCTTTGCAGTCTATGAGGAAGGAACTTGCCTATGTCTTTGCCTTGAGAATTTTGAGACCCACTGGCATTATTCTACTGGCAAGTTAACTAAATTACTTTGATGGCATTTGAGGTTTTTACAGGTCAAACTATTTGGGGGCACCTGGGTGGCTCAGTCGGTTAAGTGTCTGACTCTTGGTTTTGGCTGAGGTCATGAGCTCACCATTCATGAACTTGAGCCCCATGTTGGGCTCTGTGCTGACAGCACGGAGCCTACTGGTAATTCTCCCCCCCCCCACCCCCACCCCACCTCTCTCTCTCTCTCTCTCTCTCTCTCAAAATAAACACTACAAAATAAAAGCCCAACTATTTTGCTTATGTCCTTTAGTGGAAGGGAATAATCTTTTTATAAAAATGGTAGAAGGGATATTGGGAAGGGGGAACAGAAGTCCAAGAAATGTGGGGAAAATCTTTTTTGAAGGACACCTCTTTCTTCTTAAGTAACTGTACAGCTCATTGTTCTGGACGTATCACACACCAGGGTTCTGAGAGATTTTATAGATAAGATTGTTCAACAAGCCTGTTGATTATTGAGAATGGGAGAATGTACCAAAAGAGTCGAATGGGGGAACTATCATTCCAATAGTAGTAAGCAATCTCTCTCTCTCCTGCTCACTCTCTCTCTTCCTCAAAATAAATAAATAAGCTTTAAAAAAGAAAAGAAAAGAAAGGGGTAGTTTATAAGCTCTTATTAGAAAAAGCAAAAGCAATGATCCTTGGAAACCACCATGAGGTCACCAAGAAAAGTTATATCAGACCATTCCTTTCCTTGATGAGGGAGAGAAGGGAGACTGTACTAGCCTTTTGTGGCATTTGACACAATTGATTTCGTTTTCATTTCTTCTTGAAATACTCTTGCTCCGTGATTCCATCGCATGTTCTCTACCTCCGACAGCTCCTGGCAACCTTTAGTTTCGTTCCCCTATACCGACATAAACGGTACCCTAGATGTAGCATTCCCAAGCATTTGATCTTCTGGAAGACTTCAACCATGCCTGTTGCTTAAATTCCTACCAATGAGCTAATGGTTCCTAGAGCTGTATCCGAGCCCCAGATTTGGATTTGCACAGCTCCAGGTCAACAACCAAAGCCAGAAGACTGGGTGTCGTCCTTCACTAGCGTCTTGACAGGCTGCATGCCACAAAGACACATTTTTAGCAGAGATAACCATAAGATATTGCACGAGGATTCCCCAAAACCCAACCCAAGAGAGCAACCCAGCTCCGTCAACACGCGTTTGCAGGAGGCGTGACTTAGCAGGAACACACAGCAATCTCTTTAGTGCTTTTGCCTGATTTTTAAATTCAGTATGCACCCGTAGTTGGATGTGGCTGCTGGAGAAGGCAATACTTCCTTCAGCTGCATCAACGGAAGAAAATCTAGAGTGAGGAGCTGATGGGCTCAATCTGCTCTCGATGCCACACTTGAATAATTTGCGGGGAAGTAGGATTTGCTATGGAAGAGAGCAACCACACTCAGAAATGGCAGGAATATCCCACAGGGCGTTAAAGATCAAATAACCTCCAATAGCCCTTTTCAGTCTCTTTTGCTATTAATGCATTACATTCTAGATTTAGGTTTTAAAATAATTAAACCTGAAGGAAATTCATTTGCATGTTCGATTTTAAAAAGAATCATTCTAGTTTGATTTTACTTCGCAGGGGTGTTTGTGAGGTCCAGGTTGCTACTGGTGAGAATTTGTGAGCTCAAGGGTTTCCTGATTTTGGATCCATGGAAGGGAGCTCTATAGGCACTGTTCAAAGGGAGACGATTACATTCATGACCTTCCCTTGACCGTTTCCCTAAAGAGGAAGGTGGGTTGGGGAGGGGATCTAATCTATATAGATCACTTTCACGTTACCTCAACTAAAGAGAGACAGCACAATAAAGGGAAGGGCGCTGGGTTCAGAGACAGTCCTGGCTCACTTGCTTATCTCCTTTCTGAGACTTAGTTTCCTCCTCTGCAAGGTGTAGGGCTTCAGTACGTGCCCCCAAGGCCATTAGACGTCCATGAGATGGAACATCTGAAGTATGGATTATAGTTGGCATTTAACAAACACTGTCTTTGCTTAGTGGCCACAACAACACTGTAAAGGGTGGGTGACAATCGCCTGGCGGCAATAGTGATGAGGGAGCAAAAGGAAAGCTGAGGGCAAAGTACAGGCTAACACCCAGCAACTCCCCCTTCCCCCCACCGGGTGAGAGATGCGCGACATTTCTCAGACACTCTTGGCTGCCCAAGAGCAAAGGAAAGGGAAAAACAGATGGTCAACTGGTAACGGGCGCCTGGGTGGCTCAGTCGGTTAAGCATTTGACTTCCTTCAGCTCAGGTCATGATCTTGCAGTTCGTGGGGTCGAGCCCCGTGTCGGGCTCTGTGCTGACAGCTCAGAGCCTGGAGCCTGCTTCGGATTCTGTGTCTCACTTTCTCTCTACCCCTCCTCCACTCCCGCTCTGTCTCTTTCTCTCAAAAAGAAACATTAACAAAAAAAAAAAAGAAACATTAACATTTAAAAAAAAAAGTTAACTGAGGGGGTCCTGGGTAGTTCAGTTGGTTAAGTGTCCAACTTCGACTCAGGTCATGATCTCGCAGTTCACGAGTTCCAGCCCCGTGTCAGGCTCTGTGCTGACAGCTTGGAGCCTGGAGCCTGCTTGGGATTCTTTGTCTCCCTCTCTCTCTGCCCCTCCCCTGCTTACACTCTGTCTCTCTGTGTCTCTCTCTGTCTCTCTGTCTCTCAGAAGTAAATAAGCATTAAAAAATTTTTAAAAATAGTTAACTGATGGAGATCACAGTCATGTAGGACATGGGTCTCTAACAGTTTACAACTGGTCTTAATGATTTACAAGGAGGAAAGCAATTTTGTCAATAACGAAACTTCCAGAAGCCTATACACTCAATTTCCTGAAGCCCTAACATCACCCTCCCCTCCATGGGATAGAAAATCTTCTATAATCAGGCACTCCTCATAGCCCAAGTGCAGCTCTTTCTGCCCACATGCCCTCCCCTGTGCTTTAATAAAACCACCATTTTGGGGGTGCCTGGGTGGCTCATTTGTTAAGCATCTGGCTTTTGACTTAGGCTCAGGTCATGATCTCACGGTTCGTGAGTTCGAGCCCGGAGTTGGGCTCTGTGCTGGCTGTGTGGAGCCTGCTTGGGATTCTCTCGCTCTCGCTCTCGCTCTCGCTCTCTGCCCCTCCCCCCGGTCCATGTTCTGTGTCTCTCTCTCACTCTCTCAAAACAAATAAATCAACTTAAAACAAACAAACAAGCAAAAAGCCACCTTTTTGACCCAAAGAAGTCTCAAGAGTTATTTCTTGGCTTTTGGCTCCGAACCCCAATCCTTTAGACCTCATCAGTAGGAGGTCTCGAACGTGGCTTCAAGGTGAGTCAGGATCTGTCTTGGTGCTTTGCCTCCTTCCATGTCCCTTCTCCTCACACTTTGCTTCCACTCAGCCTCTATTTTAAAGACAGTGATTTTTAAAAAATAACGGAACTGCCTCGTATAGATCCTATTGTACACACCTGCACAATTTCTGCTACAAACAGGGCACCTGCCTCACTGTAAAGGGGAGGGCTGGTTGTGACATTATAAAAGACGAGATGAGAAAAGCAGTGATGGGGTGTGGGTAGGACAGGGGCCCAGGCAAAGGAAGCAGGGGGGAGACTTTCAATTTGATTTCAGTGGATAAGAAGAGTCTGCTGTCGGCTATTTCAGATGGGATAAACGTAAAGAAAATGGCATTCGGAAAGACTGAATACAGGAACAGGAAACAAGATTGACTGGGGCAGAGAGAGAGAGAGAGAGAGAGATCGACACGAGGCAGGGAGACCCAGCAGAAGGCTGCTAGAATAATAGAGGCAGGGGATGACAGCCTGACTGAAGGACGTGGCTGTGGAAATTAAGGCCGGGGACCTGGCAAACGGGATCATCTCCCACGGAGGGGGAGCTGGAAAGACGAAGTGAAGATCATTTCACGCACTTGCTTCTAACACACCTGACGGACTCTGCCACGAAGGAGGCACCCTCCGGTGGACACCGTGGGGGTCTGCTCAGTTTCCCCTTGCGACCCTGAATTCTTCCGGTTATATTCTTTGTGCCCCGCGTCCAGGCTTCCGGGAAAGGCAAAGGAGGCAGAAGTGGTTCCTTTTGCCCCATTGCCGATTTCAACGGGATCGCCCCCTGTGTCACCCGTCAACCTGACCCCATTATTTCCAGCACGTCGGGTGGCAAGTAGACGGATCAGCCGCTATAGGTCAGATCGTATTCTGTCTGGCGTGGGGCCCAACCTGCCTGGTCCCTGGTGCCTGGAACTAAGGTCTGATTAATGGCTTCTATATTCAGTGAAGGCCCATGGCGATGAAAAAGATTTGAAGGGCAGGAAGTCCAAAGCGAATCTGGCTCTGGGACATAGTGAACTTTATTACTTTGTCACTCCTTTTTTTTTTTTTTATTCCGGGCATTATTTTCATTTTTCTTTCTTTAATTTTGTTGTTGGCATACACAGAACATCGACATCATGACACGGTATTCACTGAAAGCCCAGTCAGCACAAAACAGCATCTCAAGTGAGTGAGAGACGTTGAAAGAGATGCTCATACTAGTATTTATATTTGAGAAAACTCGCTTTCTGTTTCCAAAAGCCTTAACAGGTTAGGATTCACACACAGGCGGACACCGCATTTGGGGCAGGCCCTTACCTCATGGCTAGCATGGTCACTGGGTCAGAACTCACTTGTAATGATGAGGTACATAAATCAAGTTAAGCATTGACCTAGGCAATCCATCTGAATCTTCTTCTTTTTCTCCTCCTTGTCCTCCCTCTCCCTTTCCCCCTCCCCCCTCTTCTTCCTCCCCCTCCTTTTCTTTTTCTTTCTTTCTTCTTTCCTTCCTTCTTTTCTTTCCTTCTTTTTCTCTTTCTTTCTTTCTTTCTTTCATTCTTTCTTTCTTTGCTTCTTTCCTTCTTCCCTTCTTTCCTTCCTTCCTTCTTTTCTTTTTTTTTCTTTCTTCCTTTCATTCTTTCTTTCTTTGCTTCTTTCCTTCCTCCCTTCTTTCCTTCCTCCCTTCTTTCCTTCCTTCTTTCTTTTTGCTTTCTTTCTTCCTTTTGTTCTTTCTTTCTTTGCTTCTTTTCTTCCTTTTTTCTTTCTTTTCTTTCTTCTTTCTTTCTTCTTTTCTTCCTTTCTTTCTTTCCTTCCTTCTTTCTTTCTTTCTTTCTTTCAACTGCGATTTCATGGGTTCTCTTGGCCATGAAGAGAGAAGTTCCAGTTTTCCGTATCCTCTAGGATGCTCTGATATAGCCACAAAATAGAGTTCCCAGGTTTGTGGAAATGCACATACCAGATAGGGATGTTTAGGCATTCACTGACCACCTCCTTCTAGGAAAAGGATTTATATGTAGAATACAGTCCACAGACGTAATCCTTCTCCTCAACAAGCCAAGAGGAGAAATGGCCAAAGACCGCTGTTAAACACACAACAGTATAAATACATATACATTGTGAAAGGGCCACAGGGTGCTGAGGAGATTCTAAACCTGAGATCAGTTCCTGCAGTTACACCTTTAAGATACCCCTGGTGTGTCATCCTTCATTTGAATCCACATTGTTGCTGTTCCAGTGTAGACCAGGCAGAAAAGTTATAATTCATTACCTTAAGCCAGGAGACTGCAGATCAAAAGTGGCAGAAGTAGGGGCGCCTGGGTGGGCGCAGTCGGTTAAGCGTCCGACTTCAGCCAGGTCACGATCTCTCGGTCTGTGAGTTCGAGCCCCGCGTCGGGCTCTGGGCTGATGGCTCAGAGCCTGGAGCCTGTTTCCGATTCTGTGTCTCCCTCTCTCTCTGCCCCTCCCCCGTTCATGCTCTGTCTCTCTCTGTCCCAAAAATAAATAAAAAACGTTGAAAAAAAATTAAAAAAAAAAGTGGCAGAAGTGAAACCAAACGAGTGTAAGCAAAAATGAGGAACATTATTACAAGGAACCAAGGTCGAGGATGCATTTCAGCCTTAAGAGGGACGGGAACCAAGAATGAGCCTGCTATTAGGAACCAGGGTAGTCGTCCTTGCACTCACTCTCGGGCCGCTGTGTCTCTTTAAGACGTTTCCCCACATCTCATGGGCTCTTTTTTAAATTCTGCCCTTTCGCCTGCTTCATGCTCTTTCGGCAGATTTACCTTTGCTCCACCTTCCTGCATAAGATGGCCAACCTACCGCTTACAGGCTGTTGCTTCCTCAGTTCGAGCAATCAATAGAGATGAATATCTTTGAATACCAACTTCAAAGAATCAGGAGAGAGGAATTCATCACGATCCCCTGGATCCTGTGTCCACCCTGAACCACCTGCTGTGGTCAGAGGTGGTGGGGGGGACAGAGCCACAGAGTAGAAATTGCAAACATTCTCCCTCCCCCGTGTGGAGGGAGAGTCCTCGGAGTAGAGAGGTCGACACCCCGAGAGTTGCCCGCTACAAAACGAAATCGAGGTGAGGCTTTCAGGGGCGCCCACGGTGGCTCAGTCGGTTGAGCGTCCGACCTCAGCTCAGGTCATGAGCTCACGGTTGGTGGATTCGAACCCCCCATCGGACTCTGTGTGGACAGCTCGGCGCCTGGAGCCTGCTTCGGATTCTGGGTCTCCTCCTGTCTGCCCCTCCCCTGCTCATGCTCTGTTTCTCTCTGTCTCTCAGTACTAAATAAACATTTAAAAACAAAAGAATTAGCCAAACTAAGGGGAAACATTTCAGATTTCCTATGAAAAAACGGGAGATGACTCTGGGACGACTTTTGACGTACATCTAGTCCAATCTTTTTATTGTACAGAGATGATAGCGAGGGCAAGAAAGGAAAGTGGTGGACGGAAAAGTTGGATTAGCTTCTTTTTGAAGCAGTCCTTTCTCTGGATTTCCAAGACACCACACCCACCTGGTTCTCCTCTAGTTCCTTCTCGGTTTCTTTTGTAGGTTTGTTTTCCTCTGCGTTTCTCTTAAATGCTGGTGTCCGCCAGATTGTGACTTAGCCTGTTTTCTCTTCTCACTCTACACGAGGTTCTTTGGTCACCTGAACTACCCCTTAATGGCTTAAATTATTATCCTTCTGCAGATGGCTCCCAAATCTGCATTTTAGGTTGTGAGCTTTTTCCTTATGTCCAAATGTCTACTCAACAACTCCATCTCAGGGTCCCACAGACACCTGAGTGTCAGTGGCTCCAATACTGAATTCACTGGGCCACCAAGAAGCTTCTCTTTGTTCTCCCTACCCCCATCTCGGTACACGGCTTCACGCACTGAACCCAGCTGACCAAACTGCAAACCCGGGAATCATTTCTGACCCCTTCTTCTCTCTTACTGCTCCCACCCTCCCCAAACGTCCAACTGTTCAGCAAGATCTGTGGGAACTACTTCAGGCCATCATCATCTCTTGCCGGTACCACTGCAATCACCTACTGATTGGCCTCCTACCGTACAATATCAGACTCTATCCCTCCATACCTCCTCTATACTCTAGCTGGAGAAATACCTTCAAATATACGAAAAGAATTGCTGCTTACCTGCTTACAAACCATTCGGCAACACCCTGATCCTCTCGGAATAAACCCTCAACCCCCTTAAATGGCTTTACGAAGGTATGTGCCACCAACTCGTACCCTTGCCAGCTTTTTCCTTTCCCTTCCCCACCCCCATCCCATCCATTCTATGCTTTAGCCAAATCCCATTACTTTTTATCTCCCTAACACGAAACATCGTGTCTGGCACATATTAGGTGTTGAAGAAGCGCTTCTTGACTAAGTTAAGGAACCAAGTATAATGCCAAGGTACCCCGATACTTAGTTCAAAGCATCGTTTGCTATGTTTACCTTGCCAGCTATACAGGGCAGACTTCAGATTGTATGTATTTTTTTTCTTTCCTACTCTGTCTTGCTTCTTAATTAGCATGCTTCAACGCCAAAACAGTTCTCTACCTTTGGGTCTTCAGTTCAAGGCTCATTAGTCTGTGATTACCAGCTCTATTCAAACAATAGTGAATGGTTAGCCTGGAAACAAGTAAATGAGACATGCTTATCTCTTTGATCAAATCATATCATTATATGCCATTTTCCACGTCTTGTGATTTAGCATTACGTGAAAGCTGTGCTTCTGGAACAGAAATCAGATCATTCTAATTTGAACAAGCCCATGACTCAAATTGCCCCGGCAATTGTTACCCTGGAAGAACATTGGTGAGAACTGTCTTCTGAACTTGAGTTCAGGGTTTGCTGGCCACATCTCGTAACCACCTTCTATTACTTGTTCTTTGGAGAATTGCCGCTAAGAGGATCTGTGAGACTTAACGACTTCTTTCCTTCCATTGTAGGAGTTTAATGATCTTGCAAATTATTGACTGATTGCACATCATTAAACTTTTTTTTTTTTTTACAGATTGAGAGTGTAAAATGGAAATGACTTTTAATGGCATTTCTTTTTTCTTGCCTTCACAGCCCATGACCGTGACCAGCAATCATGAATGTGCGTGACAACGCAGGCGTCCCACTGTACTGTGCATGACTCTGCTTCCCTCTCCTTCCCTCCCAATCTTCTTTTCCTCCCTCCATTTTTATAGAGCACATTCACCTGCCCAACACTACTTGCTGCCATCTTGCCTTTTCGCCTTGCTGCTGCTTCTAAATATGGGGAGTGTGTGTGTGTGTGTGTGCGCACGTGTCTGTTGGGGGGAGAGGAAAAGCAGTGAGAAAAACAAGGTCTTCAACCTGTAGGAATTTGCAAGCTAAACAGAATATATATATATATATATATATATATCCTTATTTATATTTTTTCTCATCCTTACATATAAAGAAAACATAAAATCCAACATTATCACAGGGGCGCCTGGAGGGCTTGGTCAGTTGAGCAACCGGCTGTTGATTTCGGCTCAGGTCATGATCTCATAGTTTGAGGGACTGAGCCCTGAGTGGGGGGTCTGCGCTGACAGCCCAGTGTTCTCTCTCTACCTCTCTCTCTCTGCCCCTCCCCTATGCGTGTGCGTGCGCGCTCTCTCTCTCTCTCAAAATAAATAGATAAACACAAAATCCAGCGTTGTCGCAGCCATTAGGAGGCTTAGAGAACATGTGGACTCTCACATGGGGTGACTGAAGCTCAAATGTGCCACGATTTTATATACCGAGGGTAGAGCAGATGCATTATGTTAATGCGCTGAATGCATCTGTTAGGTCAAGGGACTTTTCCGAAAACGAGGGTGAGCTGAATGCATGATTAGAGACTGTATCGTTGTTAGAGCTCCATTTCAAAGCTTGGGCTAAGGGTGGGGAGGGCGATAATACGCCTCTGCCACTTGTGTCCATAGTTGCCTTGCACTGGCTTTGACACCATCATGGACGCTTCCACAAATGGCAGCCATCCCATTTGGCATTTCCCGGGGAGCACCTGGAGCTTTAGAAGAGATGCTACACATGTCCAAACGACGAAGGGATAAATCGCTAAGTAGGCTGACTCTACACCCTGATTTGCCTGGGACAGCCCTAATTCCTGCCTGTCGTCTGAGCGCCCTACCCGCTTCGGGTACCCTTGCACTACCAACAATGTCCCATTTCGGGCAGAAATTATGTGATCACCCTACTTATAAGCCACAAGGGGATGAGAAACAGAATTCTCAACTTAGTTTCTACTCTTCTAATACTCTGGAACAGGTTGCACTTCTAATTAGTGTGCAAAGTGCCAAGCAACGATTTATTATTAGTTCTCGTAATCATAATGCACTTTACGCATATATAATCCCTTCACAGGAGTCTCTCAGAGTGCTTTATGAAGCCTCACATTTTTGTAACATTTGTGATATTACTCCCAAATTACCGATGACATCTGTAGCAGCGAGGTTAAATGATCTGTGCAAGGGCACACATCAATTTAGATGGAGGCAAACCTGGAAACATTACGGGCATTTTAATTACTTAATATTGCAAGAGCCCTTCTCTTTGCAGAGTTCATTTCTCCCAACTCTATGAGTGAGGCTAGCTTTATTTTAAATCGACGATATTTTAAAACAGAACCAGGTACAAGACGTATTGGCAGATATACTCTGCAACCACGTTTCTTTCGGTAAGGGATTAATAGGTCTTAGAAGACCCTAGCCAACGCCATTCCTCAGAGGACCCCACTAGACAACACACTGCCTCCTACTTCTTAGGAGTTAACTTCACCCCTACTTTACCGAGGTAAGCTAGGCTGTTAACCGAAAACAGATTCAACTGCTTTCTTGCACGGATACTCCTTTATGCTTCCTTGTCCATTCTCGCCTGCCGGACAACAACTCATCCTTAAAGACTCAGCCGCAAAAACCATTCATTTGATTACCCCAGGCCGAGTTGGGTGACCCTACTTCATGCTTTCCTAAGCGCGTTTTATCATACCTCTCTTGGGGCACCTGGGTGGCTCAGTCGGCCGAGCATCTGGCTTTGGCTCAGGTCGTGGTCTCCCAGCGTGTGAGTTCGAGCCCCGCGTCGGGCTCTGCGCGGACAGCTCTGAGCCTGGAGCCTGCTTTGGATTCTGTGTCTCCCTCTCTCTCTGCCCCTCCCCCACTTACGCTCTGCCTGTCTCTCTAAAAGATGAATAAACATCTAAAAAACAATGATCATACCTCTCTCGTTGTCCTAATCTCTACAAGCTCCTTGAGGACAAGAGAGTATCTTCAGTGCCTTGCTCATGTCTAGATCTTTAAAACTTTGTATAGTTTCCGGCACACAGCAGATATCCGATAAATAGCTGTTGAATGAATTACAAAGATATTATTTTGCATTGCAAATAAAATATATTACCCCATAGAATTCAGCCACTTGAGTTGTATTTTTTAAATTAAAAAAAAATTTAATGTTGATTCATTTTTGAGAGAGAGAGACAGAGACACAGACAGAGCATGAGCAGGGGAGGGGCAGAGAGAGAGAGAGGGAGACGCAGAATCTGAAACAGGCTCCGGGCTCTGAGCTGTCAGCACAGAGCCCGATGCGGGGCTCAAACTCAGGACCCTCGAGATCACGACCTGAGCCAACTGGAAGCTTAACCGACTGAGCCGCCCAGGAGCCCCATATTTTTTAAAAATTTTAACTCATACCATCACCATATACCGATTTGTGAAAGCTTAGAATGTGCTATTGACCCAGAAGTTGTACATTTTGCATGTTTATATGAATGTTGGACCAGTTGTTCAGAGAATAAATTTGGTAAGCTTACCTAACCTCAAAGTTTGTCATACTCTTGGGCCAATTTTAAATGCAAGCTACTCGTGTCAAAAAAACTCAGTAGTTATCGTCCCAGAGATCCCACCATATCTCTTTTAAATAAAGGTAATGAGATGAGAAATTGTGCTTCAATTCAAAATACCATAATTGTGTTCTCAATTGAAAAGTTATTTAAAAACGATTTCAGCTTTGGTCTATATAGACTTTTTCAAGGTAACTAATTAAAACAAAGCTATTTGCGATGTGAGAAAGGCAGGCAGACGTATTTAATGAGTAAACTATTGCAAGTTAAACATTTCAGGCTTTGTCATAAAGTGATTGGGCTGGAGTTCTTTTTATCAGCACCTTGTTGGATATGAAATAATGAACACCTCATTGGCTTTAGGTATTTAACATCGATATGTACTCAGTCCACTTCATGTCATTTTCAAAATTAGGTTGAAACTCAGTTCTCTGCAAGAAGGTCAGGATCAAAGTTGCGAGGGTGCTTATTAGCTCCTGAGACACACATTTTGACTCCTGTGTGAAGATTTTATTCTCCCATAGGATATTGGCCGCTCCTCTATGACTGTGCATCTTGCTTGATATACGATTCATACAATGCGGAAGTTTTGGTATGCAGCTACCCTATAACATGAACTAGAGTCTCATACCATTGCTAGGACCCATTATAGGATGGATATACGCTCCGGAATGCAACAAGATCCCTCAGATCGGTCACCGCTTTATGCGTAGATTTAAGGTATTAAAGTCAACTTGGAAAATAAGCTAACTGACTGGATACTTTGTATTAGAAAATACGTAGTGACTGGAAATTTGGGGAAAAAACTCAGAGCCTGGGCTAATTTGGTTTTGTTTTTCAGAAGCCCATGATTTACCCCAGGGGAAAAAAAAATCCCATAAAATTTTAGAACTTGATTACAGTCGTGGTACAACCTGACTTAAGAGTAGAAATTAAATTTCAAGAAGTATTTTCTGAATCATTCTGATATGTGACACCAAGAATCCTTCCATGGCAGGAGAAAGCAAGAATTCTTTCATAAATTACAACTTGATCTTGGTAAACCATTACTTCACGATACTGCTATTAATTATGATTTATCTCCATGCAGAAATAAATTTGTCTAATTATAATGAATATCTAGTCATCTTAGATAAGGCTCATTTGCAAACTGTGACGTCATAGAGTTCAGCTCAGGCAAAGGTTTAACCTATTTAAACCGAGCACGAGTTTTAATTAACATATATAAATCCTATCAATATGGATTTGTTAACAAACCCATGCAAAATGAAAGGGTTATTATTGAAAATGGTGAAGGGTCTGAGATTTCACCCTGCACACAAGCTAACAAGTTAGCCTGCTACCATCTCACTGATGCTGATAGAAGACATGAGATTCCTGGGTCAGAGACAAGGGACTTTTTTTTTAAAGTTTATTTTTGGGAGAGTGTAAGCAGGGAAGGGGCAGAGAGAGGGGGACAGAGGATCCATAGCGGGCTCTGTGCTGACAGCCAAGAGCCCAATGCGGGGCTCGAACTCACGAACTGCGAGATCATGACCTGAGCCAAGTTGGATGCTCAACCAACTGAGCCACCCAGGTGCCCCAAGACAGAGGACTTTTTAAGTCACCGTACCGGAGGCAGCATGAGCATCTTGTTCACCTCACTGCCCATTGCCCTCCCCCCGAGGCCCACAGGAGTGAACACAGGGTGGCCCACATAGTGATTTTCCTTCACACCAGAGGAACCTCAAGCTTAGGAAGCCCTTATCATTTATAATTGGCTGCAAGCAAACCTGCTCCAACTTGCTTTAGAGAAAGACACTTTCTTTATGCTACTGGAGAGTAAACAAACCTGCCCTTTGCTCTGGAGGGAGAAACTATCTTCTAAAGATATTTGCTAAACAAACGTATTTAAAAGGATAGTATAGATCAAAGGCAATCGTTCCTCGGTTCTCAAAATGTGCAGAAATGCAACGGACCCATGAAGAATTGTCTTCCGGCGGTCATTTGTTAATCATATTTATTTATTTCAAGTTGCTATTTTAAAGCTTGACATTGTAATGTAAACAACTTGGTTCGTATCAGATATCACCATCTAAGTATGTTTTTTTAAGAATGTGAGCCCCTGTTGCCTTAGACAAGCTGTTTGTCAGTAATGCTTTACATGATGGGCACCTAGAACATTTAAACACTTGGATTGACTTTGGAAGGTCACATAATTCTCCTGAAGGCACAATATGGCTAATGGCTTATATTAGTGGCTCTGCATGGGCCATTCACTTTCATTCCAATGATGCAGCTGTATCATGGTTTCACTGAATGATTTTGAAATCCTTAGTCAAATCACTTCTTCCAAAGGTCAAGTTTACATAACAGCTGACATTGTGAGAAGGCACAAATTTGGATACATGGGTGGAGACATCAGTTTCTTGCTACGAAAATCTATTTGCCCGATGCCGATTTTGACAGGTTTTCTTCTAGCGGGCTTGGTTCTGCTGGATCGAAGGCAGTTTTTGATGCAAAAATCTTTTGATGGGTTGTCAGGGATTTCTGTTTGCCTTTGGTCACATGGTCAGCACCCCTTGTATCTATTTAGAGGACACAGGAGCACACCTTATTACTGATCATTCTGTTATCTCCGTGTGCCCTTTTCTCTCTGGCCTGTGACTGGCGCACGTTCTCCCTGCTTCTTCCTGGAAATTTCGAGCTGTTCTGACTCCCTTTCCTTGACTACCGTCAGTTTATCCTACTGGCTTCAATTGTAGAGGGGACTTCCTCCATGAAGCTTATTCTGTTCCTCCAAATCTGGAATAAGTTTCCTTCCTAGATGATGGCACAGACCACCATGCTTACCTAGACAATAGCACTTATCACATGCTCATGTACATTTCTACTTCCTTGCTTTCATTTCTTGTTGATCTTTGAGCTCCTTGAGAGCAGGGTGTATAACCATTTTGTTTCTGTACCCGGAGTAACTAACACAGTGCCAGACACAGAGTAGATAATACATTGCTGTTCAATTGAATTAAAAAGAATTTATGAAGTTCAGTTGAGAGAACGTATACACCTGGAGAGCTTGTTTTGCAATTCTAATGGGTGTCCCAAAAAGTTTCCTCAAACTGAATTAAATTGAAGTGTTACGACCAATTGAGATAATCTATGTAAGCTATCTAGAACAGGTTTGCACATGCATACGGGAAATTTTTAATACTTTTGTGGAGCCCAAACACTCTAAATTTTAAAAGAATTTTTAACTAATTTTGCATGGAAATTATTTACCTGCAAATGATGCATTTATTTATTGACTATGATTTCTCTGCAAACATTATCCACACTTGCAAATGGGTTAGAGAAGATCTAACCCATAAAGTTTTTTTCAAACACAATTAAATTTTTATGAATACTAAATTTAACAATTAATAAAGCTGACTTAATTCTCTATTTTGTGAACGTTTTAATTAAGCATTTGATCATCTTGATGTGAAGTTTTTCCTTCTTCATTGGGTGCCAAGAGTTTTTATCTTTAATGTTGCAAATGAATTTGAGGAGTTCTTGAAAAACTAGTAGGGCCTGGGTCCTTTGCCTGTAGTGACTGATGAATGCAATTATCCCGTATGCAAACTACGTTTATAAATGTTTACAAGTAAGACGAAGGACAGGTGACAGAGAAGCAGGTTTATGGTTTTGACTGTATGCTAGAGAAAAAGTGATTTCTATTGACCATACTCACAGAACCTTTGGAATGATGGTTATTGTGTTGTATAGTTATTCCTCTACAATAAAAGCTCGTATATAGCTACGTGCCTCAGTTTTGCTTAGATATTTGGGTGTTTTTCTAAGGTGCTGAGTGCGATCTTCACCTAGTGATCCCAGCTACCCAAATGATGCTGTAATTATGTCTAGTATAGGGTTGTTCTAACATCCACAGCCCCCCCCCAAAGAATACATAAGCACTCAATAAATGTGTGTTACATTAAACAATGAATGAATTTTACGTTGAGATTTTGCTATTCTTGCAGTAGACGTAAGGTTGTGCAATTATTTTTTTTTTTTTAATTTTTTTTTTCAACGTTTATTTATTTTTGGGACAGAGAGAGACAGAGCATGAACGGGGGAGGGGCAGAGAGAGAGGGAGACACAGAATCAGAAACAGGCTCCAGGCTCTGAGCCATCAGCCCAGAGCCTG
Organism: Lynx canadensis; assembly: GCF_007474595.2. NCBI lineage: Eukaryota > Metazoa > Chordata > Mammalia > Carnivora > Felidae > Lynx > Lynx canadensis. The sequence continues at coordinate 92,944,751 of NC_044321.2, forward strand.
ACGCGGGGCTCGAACTCACGGACCGCGAGATCGTGACCTGGCTGAAGTCGGACGCTTAACCGACTGCGCCACCCAGGCGCCCCGGTTGTGCAATTATTTTTAAACCAAAAAGGTACGTGATGGTGCAGAAAGGTGCAAGCATAAAGACCCTGTGGGCGAATATTAATTAAAATCGCGGGTATGTTTTTTTTTTTGGTTGATTTCATAATTCTCTTGTATATGAGATTGAATCATAGGCTCACTGAAATTTATTAACAGAATGGCATATGTGGAACACTGGAAATTAATCTCTTATCATATTTTCATGTGTTTAAAAATTGAAGAGGCGAGGGGCAAGGTTAGGCTTTTAAAAATCAATTTCCCCAACAACATTTTTAATTAGGCCCACAGCAGAATTGTCACCTGACTTCTCATTGTAGATGAATTACTAGCACTGGCTGAGGGCAGTCTTTAACACCGAACTTGCTAGAAAATACTTTTGTAACTAAAACCACAGAGTTGTGTGTCGAAACCGAAATACTATCAATATCACAGAACAAATGAATAAACAAACACAAAAGCAGAAACAGAGTCATAAGTACAGAGAGCAAATTGATGGTTGCCAAAGGCCAGAGGAGTAGGGGAAAGACGAAACAGGTGAAGAGGTGCAGGCTTCCACTTGTGGAATGAATTAAGTCACGGGGATAAAGGTGCAACATAGGGAATACGGTCCATGATATTACAACAGTGTCGTATGGGGGGCAGATGGTACCTACGTGTGTGGTGAGCGGAGCACAAGGTATAAGCTCGTTGAATCACCATGTTGCACACCCAAGTATACCTCAACGAGAAAAAAAATGGCTATAGAGGGGCACCCGAGTGGCTCAGCGGTTCAGCATCCGACTCTTGATTTCGGTTCAGGTCGTGGGCTCAGGGGATCGAGCCCTGCCTTGGACTCTACGCTGGGCGTGGGGCCCCCTTGGGATTCTCTGTCTCTCCCTCTGCCCCTCTCCCCTGCTCAGGCTCTCTCTCAAAATAAATAAATAAACGTTTAAAAAATAGCTATTGGTAGTATTTTTTTTCTTTTTTTTTTTCATGTTTATTTTGAGAGAGGGTGAGCAGCCAGGGAAAGGGGGTGGGTGGGTGTGGACAGAGAGGGAGAAAGAGAATCCCCAGCAGGTTCCACGCTATCAGTGTGGAGCCCCAGGCGGGGCTTGAACTCCCCAGCCGTGAGATCATGACCTGAGCCGAAATCAAGAGTCGGACGCTTAACCGACTGAGCCTACTCAGGTGCCCCTTGATAGTATTTTTTAAAATTGAGATACAGCTGGGGTGCCTGGGTGGCTCAGTCGGTTGAGCGTCTGACTTCGGCTCAGGTCACGATCTCGCGGTCCGTGGGTTCGAGCCCAGCGTCGGGCTCTGGGCTGATGGCTCAGAGCCTGGAGCCTGCTTCAGCTTCTGTGTCTCCCTCTCCCTCTGCCCTTCCCCTGTTCATGCTCCGTCTCTCTCTGTCTCAAAAATAAATATACGTTAAAAAAAAAAAATTGAGATAGAGCTGACACCCAATGTCACATCAGTGTCATTTACGAATCAAAATGAACAAGCAGTACACCTGAAACTAATGTGACACTGTATGTTAACTAAATGGAATTTAAAAAACTTAAGAGAAAAGCTATTGTGATTCTTAACTACCAGTCTATAAAACTGAAGAATTATGTTTTCTTAAGAATTTGAGAGGTCAGCCATATTTCTTTTTTTATTATTTTAGAGAGAGTGAGAGCACAAGCCGGGAGGGTGGGCAGAGGGGGAGAAAAAGAGAGAGAGAGAGAGAGAGAGAGAGAGAGAGAGAGAGAATCTTTTTTTCTAATGTTTATTTTTAAGAGAGTGCAAGAGGGTGAGGGGCAGATAGAGGGGGACAGAAGATCTGAAGTTGGCTCTGGGCCGACAGCAGCAAGCCCTATGTGGGGCTGGAACTCACCGAAGTTGGATCCTCACCCAACTGAGTCACTCAGGCACCTGGAGAGAGAGAATCTTAAGCAGACTCCTCACTCAGCAAGGAGCCCAACGTGGGGCTCGATCCCACGAACCCATGACCTGAGCCGAAATCAAGTGTCGGGTGAGGCTCAACAGACTGAGCCAGCCAGGCAACCCAGTTCAGCCATATTTCTGCAGAGATTTGAGTGAAGTCTTCTTAAGACGATCTCTTGGGGCACCTGGGTGGCTCAGTCGGTTGAGCATCCGACTTCAGCTCAGGTCATGGTCTCGCAGTTCGTGAGTTCAAGCCCTGAGTCGGGCTCTGCGCTAACGAACAGCTCAGAGCCTGGATTCTACTTCAGATTCTGTGTCTCCCTTTCTCTCTCTCTCCCCCTCCCCTGCTCATGCTCTCTCTCTCTCTCTCTCTCTCTCTCAAAAATACATAAATGTTAAAAAAAAAATTAAAAAAATAGATCTCTGAAGGTACTTTTAAACTGAATCTGTTTAGGAGGGCTATCTCAAGAGCAGATAAATTTCTGCTCCTAAATCTATGATCTTCATTTCACTTAATTATACTACCTTAGATTCCACCAGTTAGGGACTCAGTCAGGTTTATCCACCACGTTAGCTAACTTCACAATAAATTATATATATGTTTTTCAGTTTTTAATGTTTATTTTTGAGGCAGAGAGACGGAGTGCAAGTGGAGAGGGGCAGAGCGAGAGGGAGACACAGAATCCGAAGCAGGCGCCGGGCTCCGCGCTGTCAGCACAGAGCCCCACGCGGGGCTCGAACTCCCGAACTGCGGGATCACGACCTGAGCCGGCGTGGGACGCTTAAGCGACTGAGCCACTCAGGCGCCCCGACAACAAATTATACTTTAGGAATAAATAAATAAAAGTGGAAATGTTTGTGAGAGGAAGGAACACTCTCAAGTGTACCTACCTTCTAGTGGATGTCATCAGTAGAATCGCTTTCCCTTTGAACTCCGTTGCGCCGCCTGTCCGAGACTTGGCAAGTTTGAGGGTGAAACGGAAGTTGGCGAGTTGGAGCACGGGAGGAGATAGAGCCCGCAAGAGTGGAGCGCTGTGGTGTGTTCGTGACGTGGAGGTGCCAGAAAGCAGTCTGGGACTTTAAAAGAACCTACTCCCTGAGGAAGGAGTCACCAGGTGGCAACGAGAGGGGAGGGACAGTATCATTCGTACGATAGTGCAAGTATATTAAGTATATTAAGGATGAAATAGACTCCTGTGGGTTCGTATAGTGGATGCCGTGGGTCAGCAGCTCAGATCACCTCCATTTTAATACTGAAGCACTCATTTCCCCAGCTCTGGCTGTATGGAACAGCCAGCTGGCTTCCAAGTAAGTCCCTCTTTGGGATTTGGTCTTGGGCAAGGTCATTTCACCCGAGTCACGCCCTCTCCCCAAGGTCACCTGGCATCCAATGACTGGTCAGCGTGAAGGGCCAAGGGCCAAGGGCCATTTCGTCTTGTGTCAACTTGAGAACGTTCTGAAAAGCCATTCCTGCCCCAGAGCTCCCCGGGAGATCGGCTGACGCCTTGGCTGTGACGTCATCACGATCCAATTTCTCCCTTTTCCCAGTCCTGCCCCCTGCCCCCGCCAAATGCGCGTTCTATCCCTAACTTTCAACAGCACATCTACATCTCCAACTCCATTTCCTAGTGAACCCAACCTCCCACACTTGAAAGAAGAACTAAGTTATCACTGCATTCTTATTGAAAACTGAATTTCAAGTTGCCGGCACCTCAGGAGGTACAGACGATCTTTTGACTTGCAATACATTTGCCTGTACTTTGGAAAGACAAACTCCTGGACCGTAGCTCTCTTCCAAAAGCATACAAAGCTTTTTGTAGTAATGCGTTTGATGAACTTGGTCAGGTTGCTTTGAATGCACAGCTGGGAAAAATTGTTCTTCTCTGTTCTTAGTCTTAGGTGGAGTCTGTCTTCTCTAACCGTAGATATCATTCCTTTGGTTGGCTCCGTTTCCTTTGTACCTCTCTAACGGATGTCACCCAAACGGCCATAATTACACTTATGAATCAGTATCACCCTGATGAGAGGCCAGGAGTCTGACAACTAGGCAGTTGTGAGCCATGAAATCTTCTTCCCTTCCATTATTCCATTCTTTCTAACTCTTCCCCTACACTTCATGCCCCACTGCTGCTCTTCACAAAAACTTATAAAACAAAAATCTCGGGATGCTTGGGTGGCTCAGTCGGTTAAGAGTCCGACTCTTGGTTCTGGCTCAGGTCATGACCTCACAGTTCGTGTGTTTGAGCCCCACAATGGGCTCTGTGCTGACTGTGTGGAGCCCGCTTGGGATTCTCTCTCTCTCCCTCTCCCTCTGCCTCTCTCTTTCTCTCTCAAAATAAATAAATAAACTTTTAAAAAATGTAAATTTTTTTAAAAATACCAACAAAACGACAATCTTTTTTTTTAATGTTTTATTTTTTATGTTTTATTTTTGAGACAGAGAGAGGCAGAGCATGAGTAGGGGAGGGGGCAGAGAGAGAGGGAGACACAGAATCCGAAGCAGGCTCCAGGCTCCGAGCTGTCAGCACGGAGCCCGACACGGGGCTCGAACTCAGAGTGTGAGATCATGACCTGAGCTGAAGTCGGACGCTCAACCGACTGAGCCACCCAGGCGCCCCAACAATCTTTTTTTAGGTTTACTTATCTATTTTGAGAAAGAGAGAGAGAGAGAGCAGGAGTGGGAGAGGGACATAGAGAGGGAGAGGGAATTCCAAGCAGGCTCTGCACTGTCAGCACAGAGCCCAATGTGAGGCTGGGACTCAGGAACCGCGAGATCACGACCAGAGCCGAAATCGAGAGTGGGACGCTTAACCGACTGAGCCACCCAGGGGCCCCAACAAAACAACAATCTTCACCAACACCTGTTCAACCTTGGATTAAAACCTGAGACCTAAGTAGAAACGTGTATCCGCATTAGGAAAAGTATAAAAGACAGAGGAGAACAGGAGGAAAAGACAGAAATTTTCCAGAAAGACAAATCCCGCAATGTGATAATGACACTGATTTAATGAAATGTGAGACCGTGTACAACAAAAGTGTGCACGCTAATTGTTTCACCATTCTGGTTCACAGTAGGAATTCTAGAAATCGCAAGGAAAAACAAATGTCGAGAAGAGCCAGGGCAATGTTCTTTTCTCTTCGTGTTGTGAAAAGGAAAGACAAAGAAAAAGTACTCCGTAATTTGTTATATAGGGATATGTGCTCCCCCAACTTTTTCTATTTCTTATTAAGGAAAGACATGGAATGAGCTAAATGAGCAAATGGATTTAGACTCACATCAAGTTTCGTTATTGTACACTCATGCCATCGTCTTGTGTCTGTTTGTTTTAGAAAGAATTGTACGACTTTGAGGAATTCAGCATGTTGTAAGAGTTAAGCTAATTTCCTTCCGTGCGCTGGTTCATTTGGGATTTAATCGCTGCTGGGTAGCCGGAAATGACTACGTGTCACAAGATGATAATTTACTGAAATCTGACATGATCTAGCATGCAGAGAATTCATCAGGTTTGTTTGTGGGTTTGGAACCATGGTAATCAACAGCCAGGCCAGATGTTTTATGGGCTAAAAAGAGATACCAGGCGGTGTTGAGATGATCTGAGAACACCCACGCTCCCTAGGTGTAATGGTGAGTGTGGATGCTTCCGTTGCATGTCATTAAGACTGGCACCGAAAAAAAAAAAAATCCTACTCAAATCTTTCATCCATAATACAGCACAGAGGAATAATTTCCGCCTGAACTCTGGATGCAGTGTAGAGAAGGATAGATACGCTGTGGCATTAACTCAAATGAATGGTAGTTTAAGTAGGGCAGAGCAACATAAAGGCAGGAATATATGCATATTCAAATTACCCATCTGTGCCACCTACTTACACATGAGGCATTTCAGCATGCTTATTACCCAGGAACATTTTAATGAGGTGCTCGCTCTCCGTACCTGAGCTAATTTGCGTCTCCCCAAAGATTATTTTGTATATGATTCTAAAAGAAAAATAAGAGAGGGCTGAATATTTCATAGGTATATTTCAGGGGAAAAGCCACCTCTTCATGAACCATCTCCGTGGGTATACTTCTGTTATTGGCTAGCATGTAAGATTAATGCATGTGTCAATAAAAGGAGACACTTTAATTAGAAATAAGTAATATAGAGAAGATAGAAAAACCCAGCTTCCAAATATCCGTTTTTATTGTGGGCTTGTTGATGAGGAAAAAAATACAAAATGGTGGATAGGAAAAGATAAAGGTATAAGTAAAAATGAACATATAAAGGATGACTTCCCTGTCATTTTGTATGTGAAACTATACACGTTTCAGAGCAGACAGTGAACGGATGAAACCCCTATGTTTCTGATTATATATTTCAGATAGAGTCAAGAATTGAAAATATCTGTCTCAAAGCCTACCACACTGATCTCATCATAGGGAGAAATATGACTTGAGTAAGCTGTGAGCTTGAATCTTTGTGACGATTATCAAATCATATACGGTCGAATTGTATACAACACATAAATTAGAACATCAAAAATCAAAGCTTTTGGAATGTAAGTATAGTTAATGCCTTTGCATGTTAAATTAAAAGGTTCGGATGTCTAAGATGTTTGTGTTCCCCAAGCGATGACTTGAGACGTATTGTTTCCTTGAATGAGACCTATGTCCATTATATGCGTAATGAAAAAAAAAATCCCCATAAAGTATTTTCCCATATGGTCTCACATGTATCACTAAAGGGTTCTAGACCTCAGTCTCTTCCTTGGTAAAATGGAAGATTTAAACAATATTTGGTTGCTCTGATTTTGTATTTTCAAAGCATATGATTCTTTAAGCTCGATATTTTTTTCTTTAAAAACGACAAACGTTCTGTAACTAATGGATATGTCCAATGTTTCATTAGGATACCGTTGTGGTTTCTTTATTTTTTTAAGTTTATTTATTTATTTTGAGAGAGACGGAGAGAATAAGCGGGGGAGGAGCAGAGAGAGAGAGAGAGAGAGAGAGAGAGAGAGAGACAGAATCCTAAGTAGGCTCCCGTGGAACCAGATGCGAGGCTCGAACTCACGAACCGAACCTTGAGATCATGAACTGAGCCAAACCAAGAGCCAGAAGCTCAACAGATTAAGCCCCCCAAGCACCCCAGAATACCATTGTTATTATGATCCCAGGACCGTTGTTAAGAGCCAACGCTCAACGAAATGGACCCAAAACCATTTTCCAACTTCTATACTGATTCAGCAAAGAGAATACTTTTGCAAAAGCAGCATTGTTTGTAACTGCTTTCCTCAGACTTGTATGAACTGTCACAAGACTCTATCAAAAGGTGTCCTCTCTGTTGTACTTTATGTACTAGGAAAATTCCATATCCGTCGGTGGACTCATCTATCAGCATAGTGCCCACTTGTGTCCTGTCCACATTTACAAAGGGTAGACGGTTCAGAGCCATCAGAACCCTTAATTCTGGTCTGTTACCTTGGTTTAAGAAGGGGTGGGCAGACGGCAGGTGGTACTTCTGCTTCTCACTTCCTCACATTAGAGTTATAAGATGAAACATCTAATTTAGCCTTGTTTGGAAGGAGCCAAAAAAGCAGGCTTCTGGACTTTATTCAGTTTTAGACTCCTGAGGCCAATGTAGTCCCATCACCATAAACGTGGGCACACCGTGCTCACTGGAAGGCAGCAGACAGGCCGAATCACCAGAAACTTTACCTCTCATTTTTTTTAAATTCTTAATTAAAAAAAATTAAATATTTATTTTTGTGAGAGAGAGAGAGAGAGAGAAAGAGAGAGCATGCGAGCGTGCGCAAGTTGGGGAGGGGCAGAGAGAGAAGGAGACACAGAATCCGAAGCAGGCTCCAGGCTCTGAGTTGTCAGCACAGAGCCCGACCCGGGGCTCGAACTCACGAACCGTGAGACCATGACCTGAGCCGAAGTCAGATACTTAACCGATTGAGCCACCCAGACACCCCTAGCTTTCATTTTTGAAGACATGCAAACAAGTACACAACACTTACCTCGTGGTATTCCAGAATTATAACATACCTATATCTGTATGTGTAGATATAGATCTATATCTGTATAGTGTAGATATAACTACATCTATATCTATATCTACACATATAGATACACGCACACACACATATATACGTAAAATTTATTTTTGAGAAAAGTTGGCTGACATTGTATTGCTTTGAGGGGGTTGCATATATAAATTATATAAAATTTAAGCCTATGTGTTATTTACATAGAATTATAGACTTGCAAAGAATGCCAGAAAGGAATTTAAGGATGATTTAGGGAAAGTCCCTAATTTTATAGATAGGAACTCTGAGGCTCAGATATTGAGTGAATCGCTACAAAGCCAGTTGTTGGCAAAGGCTAGGACTATTGGTAGTTTGTCTTTTTCGAGACACGAATGCCAGGTGCTCATGTCTTGAATTCAGATGCATCCCAACAAATGTTTCGAATAATTTGTTTTGCTTACCTTAATTCAGGGGCAACTTATCTAGATTATCAATATCCTTACGTCAAAGTATGTTGAGCGTTTACTAGGTTTGGGCACTAAATAGTGCCTTTAAATTAAGTCAATGATGATCTCCTACCCTGTTGTACACGCTGTGTATGTTTGCACCAGATTATGAAATATATTCTTCATTCATTCATGTATATATTAAATGCATATTTATTTGGGGTGCCTGCCTGTTTTGTTCAATAACAAGTTACCTACACTTCAGAAGGAAGGAGTTTTCTAGCCCTCGGCCCAAGTTACAGAGCTAAACTTTAGAGAACAAAAAACACAGTATGTTTCCCATCACCTCTATTTTTGTGCTGTGAACCCTCTTCTTGTACTGTGTCATTAAGACCTGTGTGCCTTACAGCTTCAGAATGAGATTACTGTGAGCGATATTTTGCATCTTTATTTTCCATTTCCTCCCAGCTCAGTTTCCAAAATACACGCATTTATCACCACCGTTGAGTGCCACCCTCACGGGATAGAGGACGCACAGGGGTCCAAAAAAACCAGCCAAAAAGGACGGCCAAAGAAGTTGTGAGGTCACCTAGAAAACGAAACAAGATGAAACAAACGCTAACTCTTGTTTTCTTTTAAACAGGCAGCTTGGGAGGGTTTTGGTTTTTTGTTTTGTTTTTGTTTTTCACTACAGACAGAATCCAAAACGTTACATCGCTTAGCATTATTAATAAAAAAAAAAAAATCACCTCTCTCAAAATGTCTGTCCCCAGAAGGTGAAAATCTACCCATCCCGGGAGGGTATCAGCGTTGGTGATGATACAATGTATCTTCGCAATAAAGCTATTCTTCAAGGCTCCCAGAAACCCAAGAATGGGTGTCAAAATAATCAAGCCTCAGGCGCAATCTGTTTTAGTAATAGAGGGGCTGTTATTTTTTGAACACCTATGAGGCACCCAGTTTTCTGCTGAGCCATTCATACAGCGCCCTCCATCTTCACCACAAAACTGTAAGATTGATGTTGTATCTTTATTTTACAACCGAGAAAACCGTGACTCACAGAGCAAAGATCCCCTCCAGGCCGCCGGGGTGCGGCAGAGATTTGAAGCCATTCCAAAGTCCTTTCTTATGCTACTGGGCAACTTTTTCCTAAGTGTATAGAGCTTTGGATGTTTCCTTTCCCCTGTGGCAGAAGAGAATGAGAACATGTATTCACTCTTTTTCAACCCTCTAAACTTCTCCGTGACCTTCAGCAGCTACACCTGTCTTGCGTAGTCCATAAGCTGGTCTCTCAAGCTGGGAACCAATTTATCTGGGCCTGGAAACTTGAGTTCCCTTCAAGAAGCCAGGTACTTCCTATCTCCTCAATTATCCCGGATTTCGGTTCCATTGTTTCTTGTGCTTTTTCCAGTGTGGATAACGTTGAACGAGGGGACCAAGGCAAATTAAGGGATTGGACATTTCTTCTTTCTTTCCAGTCATGCTGCAGGTCCCGTCCATGATTTCCCCTGTGATCAGTGTATGAACCTCACTGACTATTGACCTCAGAGACTAGAGTGACTGACAGGCATTCTGACTCATCAACCATACTTTCCTTGGGATTATATTAACGATGATCTGGCCATTTCAGGGCATTCGATTGTCTTGTGAAAAGTTTTAGTACAGATGATGATGTTCGTAACACTGACAGCACTTTATAGGCCACAGAGGTTCCGGTTTTAAGATCATTCTAATTTCTTCTACGGAATTATAGCCACAATGACCTGTCTGTGAGACGCTGCCATCTATTTCAGGTGTATTTTTATGAGAAGTAAAACTGAAATTGGTCCTCACCAACAAGTCCTCTCGGGGTCTGTCAGTTGACCTTTCCAGAGATATAAACACAAAGCATATGTAGCACCTGAGAGGTTCAGTTTTCCTTTAGCTTAAGTTCGAAATAGGTAGTGAGTCTGGCTGTTCTAATGCTCCCCCATCTATCACTGTGCTGCCCCTTAGAGAGTAACCCCTTCCAATATATCACAATCTCGATTCTCTCATTACATGAAAAACCGTTCTCTCAAGTGTTATTCTATTTGATTTCATTACATAAGCCTTTGAAAAATTTTCTTTGGCCCAATCTTTTCCTTGAGAATGTTAATTTTCATCCACGGCATAAATCGGTTTGAGAATCTCCATGTGTTTGTATAAAGTAAATAGAACAGCAATCAAAATACCAAAGTTTGTACTCTGGTAAACGAGCAGAAGAAACACTGTCCAGAAATAAAGTAAGAGAGCCATGGGATGAGGATGTTAGACCTTGGAGATCGTCTCATCCTGCAGGCAAGGAAATTAAGGACAAGGAAAATGCAATGATTCACTCAAGTCACAGGGCAAGTTCAGGACTGAACCATGAGAAGAGAACACATGTCCTGTGAAAGCTGTTTATCCTACTATAGCATTTATTTTTAACATCCATTGTGCATTGGGATTGCTTGGGGAGCTCTTCAAAATACGGATGTCTGGGCCTCATCCCCTAAGAATCTGATTTCATCTGTCTGGGGTGAGAGCAAGGAATCTGTATTTTTAAGCCCCTCACATAGGCGATTGTGTGCAGCCAAGAATGAGAACCACCAAAATAGGTGATGGCGCCTCTCTAAAAGTATAAACGTAAATCCCTGACATTGAGGCTGCAATGGAAATGCCTATTCTCTTGAATGAATCTAAGAAGACCTTTTCTTGATTAAGTGTGTTGGAGGGGTTGCTACCAAATGGAATGGTTATAAAAGAATGTTGGGGTGCTGTCCCAGACATGAAAAGGTCAGCCATTGGCTTACAACGAGACGACTTCTGGCTTCATGAATCTCCATATTTTGTAGAAAATTACTGGTTGTTCTTCATATCGTCTGCTTCGGAAAGCCATCACTGAACCTCCTTTGCAGTCTTGCTTAGATGCCCCTCCCGCGTTTCATCACAGCACTCTGCGTTTCTGTGTACCACGGCAGGTACCATATCGCACAGGATTGGGGCGAGGTGCTTTTAGTCTAGTTTAGTTTAGTTTTGCCTGCTTCTCTTCCTAGACCGTGAGGAACCTGGGGGAAGAAATGAGCTTTTTACGACACTGCATTTGGAGGCCTAAAAATGCAGTGACAACGAATTCAGCAAACTCAGACGGAAAGAGGTCGCCAGTTCAGAACAAAGGTAACAGGATAGAGGGCCTGTGCCAAAGCACCAGAAGTATGGCCGCCTCTGCTATTTCCGTAAGGAAAGGATGAGATGCGGACGTTCCTTCATTACACGCTCACAATAACGTTTCCAAGTCGTCATTATCAGTTCTGATTGATGGGTAAGGAAGTCGATGCTTTAGAGAAAGCACCTAACTAACTTATATGGGTTAACTAACTTGCCCAAAGTCACCCAAGTAGCGAATGGAGGCCGATTTCAAACTCGGGTTGTTCGGGCTCTGCAACCCTTGCCTTTCTGATTATCCTCAAGACCTCGCCTCTTATGGGGTTGGTTTCTTATTTAATTTTTCCTAGCCTAAAATTCCGAGGAAAACGGGATGTATTCAAAATCCCCGATTTTGGGGGCGCTCGGGTGGCTGAGTCGGTCAAGCAACCGACCCTTGATTTCGGCTCAGGTCGTGATCTCATAGCCCGTGAGTTGGAGCCCCACTTTGGGCTCCGCACTGAGAGCGTGGAGCTTGCTTGGGATTCTGTCTCCCTCTTTCCCCGACCCTCCCCTGCTCGTACTTTCTCTCTAAATAAATAAAGAAATAAATAAATAAACATTAAAAAAAATCCCCTATAACGAACCAAGTTTTAGCCTGTTTCTTGCAACTTTGAATCCCCAGTGCTTTGAACAGGCTGGAGCATAGTAGGTGCTGACCAAACACTTGTTGAAACAGTAATGCATGAGTAACTAATACTTTGCTCTTAAATAGGTGCATTTGCTCCTACGACGGCTTGCTCCTATCTATCACTTCCCCAAATACGTACAAATTTCTCACACATAGATTGTGGCCAATGACAGATACACAATTACTTGAAAATTTCACTCCACAAATTATTCCTTTGCTCTTCAGATATTTCTAGGCTTAGATTGTGTTAGGAGATGGAGGAGTTATTGAACTCTGAAATAATGACTCCCTGAAAATAGAATTCTGGTGCCTTGCGATAAGGGACATTAAGGAAATCCTGTCTATCAAGTGTGAACCATACCATCTAGGGTCCATGTTGCTACGGTTCACTAATATAGACAGGACATAGAACACGTTCTTTTCTTAATAGCTTTATTGAGGTATAATTGATAGGTAATAAACTGCAATGTTTGCTTCTAAAGTGTTCAGTTTGGTAAGTTTTGCCATATGTTCACATCCATAAAGCCATCACCAGAATCAAGATAGTAACAAATCAAAAAATTCAACATCCTTAGAATATTCCTGCTGGCCCTTTGTTTTGTTTTTGTTTTTGTTTTTGTTTTGTTTTGTTTTTTATGTTTGTTTTGGAGAAGGGGGCGGAGGAGAGAGAGAGAGAAAGAGAGAGACAGCATGAGCAGGGGAGGGGCAGAGAGAGAGAGAAAGAGAGATAATCCCAAGCAGGCTCCACACTGTCAGGGCAGAACCCGACATGGGACTCGAACTCACCAACGGTGAGATCATGACATGAGCTGAAATCAAGAGTCAGATGCTTAACTGACTGAGCCACCCAGGCACCACTAAAGTTGTTTTTATTAACTTCAGGAGGAATTTATGCACAACCACTGCCTATTTGAATGAGTTCTGTGCAGTAATTTGTCGAATCATCCATACTACAATTATAGTTGCCTTGTCAACAAATGCAAACTAATGCTTTTTTATTTTTCTAAACATATTTTACGCTAATGGTAGGTATCACTGACTTGCCAGTGATGTTTTCCATTGACACTCTTCAGTTTCTATTATTTTTTTCACCGAGTGTGTATAAACAGTAGAACAAGGCAACGTTATTTGAAAAGATTCTATTTTCCACATTGAACCACAAAAGACCCTGAATAGCCAAAGCAATCTTGAGAAAGAACAAAGTTGGAAGCCTCACACTTCCTGATTTCGAACTGTATCATGAAGCTACTGTAATCAAAACATAAAAATCGACACATAGACCATGAGAACAGAATGGAGAACCCAGAAATAAACCCATGAATATGCAATCAACTAATCTGTGATGAAAGCACCAAAAATATATGATGGAAGAAAGGATAGTCTCTTCATTAATGGTGCTGGGAAAACAGATATCCACATACAGAGGAAGGAAATTCCTTTGTAGCCTTGTTATACGACCCTTATCGTATAACATACAAAAATCAACTCAGACTTGGTTAAAGACTTAAATGTAAAATTGGAAACTTCAAAACTCTTGGAAGAAAACACAGAAAAAGCCTCCCTGACATTGGTTTTGGTAATAATTTTGGGGGTATGCCACCAAATGCAACAGTAGCAAAAACAGACAAATGGGTCTATATCAAACTAAAAAGCTTCTGTACAGCAAAGGAATTCATCAGCAAAATGAAAATGCAACCTACCAAATGGGAAAAACAAAATTGCAAACCATACATCGGGTAAGAGGTTAATACCCAAAATAGGTAAGGAACTCATACAATTCGATAGCAAATAATAATACTAATAATAACCAAATAATTGATTTAAAAACGGTCAAAGGACCGGACCATTTTTCCAAAGAAGAGATATAAATGACCAACAGGTACATGGAAAGGTACGCCACATCGCTAAGTGTCAGGTAAATGCAAATAGAAACCACAATGAGATATGACCTCACACCCGTGAGGGTGGCTATGATCAAAAAGACAAGTAATAACAAATGTTGGGGAGGATGTGAAACAGAGGGACCCCTTGTGCACTGTTGGTGGGAAGGTAAATTGGTGCAGCCACGGTGGAAAACAATATGGAGGCTCCTCAAATAATTACAAACAGAACTACCATATGATTCAGCAGTCTCACTTCTGGGTATGTCTGTATGTATGTCTTTAAAGTTTATTTATTTATTTATTTATTTTGAGAGAGAAAAAGAGAGCACTTGTGTGAAGGAGGGGCAGAGGGAGAGAGAGAATCCCAAGCAGGCTCTGCACTGTCAGCAGGGAGCCTGACATGGGGCTTGAACTCGTGAACCCATGGGATCCCAACCTGAGCCCAAATCAAGAGCCAGACGCTCAACTGACTGACTGAGCCACCCAAGTGCTCCTGGGCATTTATTTCAAGAAAATAAGATCACTTAGTCGGTTCAGTGCCCGACTTCGGCTCAGGTCATGTTCTCACGGTCCGTGAGTTCGAGCCCCACGTCGGGCTCTGTGCTGACAGCTCAGAGCCTGGAGCCTGCTTCCGATTCTGGGTCTCTTGCTCTCTCTCTGCCCCTCCCCTGCTTATGCTCTGTCTCTGTCTCTGTCTCTCAAAAATAAAATAAAACATCAAAAAAATTTAAAGAAAATAGAATCAATATCTCAGAGTGATAACTGCCTTTCTACGTTCGCTGCAGCCTTATGCAAAACTGCCAAGATACAGAATCAACTTACGTGTCTGAATAAAGAAAATGTGATATGTATATATATATAAAATAATATAATCCTGCATAAAAAATAGCAGGATTTTTTCCTTTTTTTATGGATAAAAATATTCATATATATATATATATATTTGTGACCACGTGGATAAATACAGGGACATTAAGTTCAATTAAATAAGTCAAACGGAGAAAGACAAATACTGGATGATCTCATAGGTGGAAGGTGCAAAAGTCAACCATGTTGAATCAGAGAGCAAAACAGTAGTTACCAGGGATTGGGGGCAGGGAAATGGGCAGATGTTGGTCAAAGGGTACAGATTTACAGTTATAAGATGAGTAAGTTCTGAAAATCTAATCTACAGCATGGTGATCGTAATTAACAATACTCGATTGCATACTTGAAATTTGCTAAGAGAGTACTTCTTAAGTGTTCTCACCACACACACACACACACACACACACACCCCAAGCAGTAACTGTGTAAGGTGATGAATGTGTCAGTTGACATGATTGTAGTAATCATTCCACAGTGTATACACATATCAAACCATTACATTGCACGCCTCAAATAAATACCTTTTTTTTTTTGGTCAATTATACCTCAGTAAAGCTGGAGAAAAATCAAATTGCTGAATTTCTTTTTCATTTTGCTGTCGAACTCATCCTTTTAAAATCTGTCATTCCGCAGTGTCAGTATTTTAAAGCCACTTTTCATTATGAAGTATCTCAACATGCAAATTAAAAGAAAAAATTGAGGCAGACTTTTACAAAGTTCAGGTTGAAAGATTTCCCTTTAAGTTAGTAGCTATATATTTTTTTTAATGACGTAAGAGAATGGGCCAGAATGCTCCATGTAAGTACTTCAGCATTTCACTTGACTGTATATGTGACATATATGGGCATATACCCTTTTTCTTACTTTAAGTTTATTTATTTTGAGAGAGAGAGAGGTGGGGAGGGGCAGAGAGAGAGGGAGAGAGAGAGAGAATCCCAAAGAGGCTCTGCAGTTAGCACAGAAAACAACACGGGGCTTGAACTCATGAACCCATGAGATCACAACCTGAGCCAAAATGAAGAGCCGGACGGTCAACTGACTGAGCCACCCAGGCATCCCAACTTTTCTTTTTTAAAGTTCATTTATTTATTTTGAGAGAGAGGTGGGGGAGGAGGGGCATAGAGAGAGGGGAGAGAGAATCCCAAATAGGCTCTGCGCTGTCCGGGCACAGCCCAACACGGGGCTTGAACTCAGGAACCGGGAGATCATGACCTGAGCTGAAATCAAAAGTCCAAGGCTTAACCGAATGAGTCACCCAGGTGCCCCGGGGCATACAGCCTTTTACGAGAAACACTTTGTCATAGAATATGAATAAACCGGGAAGTTGACCCATTCATCCCATTGTATTCACTCAAAATGGGAACGTATTTGATCTTTCAAAGGAAGAGGAAGGGTTTTGGCAAACTTTACTGAGTTTCCTATGGCAAACTTATTTTCTGTATCTTTCTCTCCTTGGATCATGACAATCATCTATAAAGTATTGTCCCCATCCAGCCCAAATCGATACACTGTGACGGCTCTTTTGTGCCTTTCCGTGAAGGTTTGGGGTGGCTTCACAATGTTTGCTGAAAAAAACAAAGAAGGCGGAATGGGAACTGTGTAGCTCACAGCCTGCATATATTAGTGTTGGTACCTATTTAAAGGAAGCTTTAGATAAACCATTAATATTAATATTTTGTACTTATCGCCTTGCGAGAAACTTGGCGATACATGTTATATATATGTTATACCACACTATGCTGAAATCCTCAGGAGAGTGTCAATGGGTAGGTAACCGTATTATCTTCTTTTAACAGAATGCTTGGGGCTGGAGGAGTTAAATAGCTCAACGTAAATAGCTAAATAGCTCAACTTAAATAGTTATTCAACCACAGGACCTGAAAGGGGCACAGTGGGAGTGGATCCTGGATTTGATGAGCTCCATGGGTCTTTCTCGCAGGAGCGAGATGATGTTTATTTAACACCTCTTATAAGTTAGAAACTCTGGGCTTTTTTTTTTTTAAGTTTATTTATTTTGAGAGAGAGAGAGTGTGTGTGAGCAGGGCCAAGGGAGGGAAGGGGCGAAGAGAGAGAGAGAGAGAGAGAGAGAGAGAGAGAGAATCCCAAGCGGGCTCCATGCTGTCAGTGCAGAGCCCAACGTGGGGCTTGATCCCATGATCTGATCCATGAGATCATGACCTGAGCCAAAATCAAGAGTTGGACTCTTTTTTTTTTTAACTTGTTTAACATTTATTTATTTTTGAGGGGGGGGGAGGGGCAGAGAGAGAGGGAGACACAGAACCCGAAGCAGGCTCCAGGCTCCGAGCCGTCAGCACAGAGCCCGACGCGGGGCTCTAACTCACGAACCACAGGATCATGACCCGAGCCGAAGTCGGACGCTTGACCGACTGAGCCACCCAGGTGCCCCAAGAGTTGGACTCTTAACTGATTGAGCCACCCAGGTGCCCCAGGTAGAAACTCTTGTTAGGTATATTACAAAATCGTCTCCAAATTTCATCATCACCGTGGTTCATGAAGTAAGAAACGTTATGGCCTCCGTTTCACAGGCACATATATTTCTATGAGGAAACCAAAGTGCCACGAGATCTAATCGTGTGCCCATCGTCACATACACTTGAAGCAAGCTGAAGCACAGCAACATAATCTGGGTATTCTTACCCCTAGGTTGATGCTCTTTCTTCTATCTCACGTCTGACAATCTGTGAGGAGACTTCTCTTGAGAAGTCATGGAGAGCACACTCCCCTTTCCTGTGCAATTTAGGATCAAGCCAGAGTAGCAGTGAGAATTCTGGAGTTTGAATGTGAAGAATGATGAGAGACAAAGTTAACTTACGTTTGCAATGCTGTGCACAAGCACAACGAAGCGGTCTAAACTTTTCCTTTATTGGACCCGAATTGATACCATTCTCTCATTTCTGTTTAAAATGACCATAAACAGAAAATGAGGGGGGGGGGGGCGAGTGGCTCAGTCGGTTAAGCGCCCGACTCTTGATTTCAGCTCAGGTCATGATCTCACAGTTCGTGAGTTCGAGCTCCTTGTTGGGCTCTGCACTGATACTGTGGAGCCTGCTTGGGATTCTCTCTCTCTCTCTCTCTCTCTCTCTCTCTCAAAATAAATAAATAAGCATGTAAAAAAAAGAAAATGAATTCAATGGCTTTGAAACCAAAATCTTTCGGAATATTAAACCAAAATCTTTCGGAATATTCAGACGCCAAACATCTTTTGCTCACAATCTCAGGACAACCGCTATGGCAGATTCACAAAGGAAAAGGCCACAAAATTAATCATATCTCAGTTTTTTCCTTTTCATATCATAGGCAATAAAGCAATATTACCGTTCATATAAAAGTATACCAGTGCTCAGGGAAATGGAGACAAATATAAAACTGAAAAAAAAAAAAGTAGGAAAAGATTAGAGTTTAATCAACAGTAACGTCTGTGTATAGAATACCAGTCTTATGGTATTTAGACATTTTTGGTCTCTGGTGATAACTGCTAATCAGCTGTAGTCTTGTTTAAAAAGAGCTTCCATAATTTATGGGGATATTAACCTTACTTCATATTTAAGAGTCGTCAAGAATTCTCAGGAATTGAAAATTGTAATTATATTTAAATACATTTAAATATGGGATCAGTTCCTAAACCATCATATTTGTAAAAAAAAAAAAAAGAAAAGAAAGAGAGAGAGAAAGAAAAAGAAAAAGAAAGAAAGAAAGAAAGAAAGAAAGAAAGAAAGAAAGAAAAACAAAAACAAAAACAAAACCACCACAAGTTAGATCTAGAGTAAAAATTGTCAGGCGAACTATAAAATTTAATTATACTGAATCTATGTACAAAAATGTCCATTAATAGCCTTTTCACTTCAGAAAGATTCATATTCTGTTCAGCTAATGATTTAATGACGGGTCAAAGATCTTACCATGTGTTTGAATTTCTCTCTAGTTCTCTTTTCTAAAAGCATAATGTTGGCCTAATACATTTAGGATCATTGACATAATCATATTCAAATACCTCAATTTCATCAAACATGAAATAATTCGTTCATATTGTTCAATGTCTGAGATTTGCATCTCAAATACTATTTATTGCATTTTCAGAGTGACACAAATAACACATAACTGTTGTAAAAATGTAGAAAGTATGAAAATTGTGTGAAGAAGAAAATAGAAATCAAGCATTATCCCGCTGCTCAGAGATAACATAACCCCTGTTGATTTTTAGTATATTATATCTCTTTTTCAGCTTTTCTGTACTTTTCTATGCTATTAGAAAATGGAGAGCTTTCTCTGCGCATAGTTTTCCATCTCAGCTTTTGTTTCTTCAGGTGACATTGAATTTGCGCCTTCCCTCTTATTCACACCTCAGCCCACTCTACTCCAGCTTTCCATCATTCCAATGACAATGACAAACCTGGGCCACCTGGGTGGCTCAGAGGGTTAAGCATCTGACTCTTGATTTCAGCTCAGGTCACGATCCCAGGGTCCTGAGATCAAGTACCATGTGGGTTCCAAACTGAGTGTGGAGCCTGCTTGAGATTCTCTCTCTCTCTCTCTCTCTCTCTCTCTCTCTCTGTATGCCTCTCTCCCCCACTTTCATGCTCTCTCTCTAAAAAAAGGAAAATAATAATGAATTAATTAATTTTAAAATAAATACATTAAATAAAAATAAAAGAAAGTTTCCCCTCCTCGCTTCTACGAAAATATACTCTCCTGGTTTTCCTCTTACTTTACTGCTGCCTGTTCATGGTCTCTGCTGGTGGAGTCTTTTCTTTCCATCATAAAAATGTTAGAATGTCTTATAGCTTAATCCCAAAACCTCTTCCTTTCACTCTATGCCTTACCTTGGGTGATCACACGAAGTCTCGTGGGTTCAAATAATATCCCTAAACTGGCTACTCTCAACATTATATCTCCTGCCCTAACCTCTAACCTCGAACACCAGATTGATCTAATTGTCTACTCAACATCTCTGTCGCCAGCTTAGAGTGTCCCAAACGGTCTTATATCTGGCCTTCCAAAACCTATTGTTCTAGAAGTGTCCCCTCGCTTAGTAACTGGTGTCGCATTAACCCAATTAGTCGGTCTAAAAATCAAAAGTCATTTTTATTAGTATCTTTCCCTCGAATGGCACAGTGAATCTATCTCCTTCTCTTCTTTAATAAAGAATACTTAAAGCATGATAAACAAAAAGTTTTAAAATAAAGGGGTGAGAAAAGTACAAACAAATTGACAACACAAAGAAAGCAGGTGTTGTGATGTTAGTATCCAAAAAAGTCAAAGAGTAAACTGGGCCAAAAGCCATATTTCAAGTTCATAAGAAAAAAAAAAACATTATAGATAGAAAATACACTTCAGATTACATAAAAAAATACAGGTGAATGTACAAGAAGAAACAGCAGAAAAAGCTACATCAGGGGATAGATTTTTTTTCTTAGACTTGAACACATCAAGGTAACTAAAAATGCATACGATTTTTGTGCTTTTAGAAAATTAATTTAATCATCTTGTTCTAAAATATACAATATTGTCCCAGAAAACACATATTCTGTTCAAATATTAAATATCAACAGAAAAGGACATATTTTTAAAAAATAACTACGCCAGCCACAAAAATTACAAAATACCTCAGAATAACTTGGGAAACTGTGTAGGATCTCTGTAAACCATCAAACTTTATTTTTGGTAAATAAAAGAGAAAATGCTTAATAAATAAAAAGATGTATGACATTGTTTGATAGGAAGAGAATGTGACGAGCAGGTTATAAATATTATCTCTAAGTGCTAATTTCGTTGCGTTGCTAAGATCATTTTGAAGATGATAATGAAAAGGAAAAAAATAAAATAACAATGAAGGGACCTTGTGATACCGGACTGAAAATATTTATGTATTGTGAAACTAAAATACGTCCATGTGTAACTGAAAGAAGAATGAACGGAAACTGTTTATCTATATAATCTGTACCTTTATTGATGTCTATGCCAAATTAGAAAAAAATGATGGGGGGCACCTGGGTGGCTCAGTCAGTTGGTTGATCAACTCGATTTCCAGTTCAGGTCCTGGTCCCAGGGTCGTGGGATCAAGCTCCAAGTCAGGCTTTGCGCTGAGCATGAAGCCTGCTTGAGATTCTCTCTCTCTCTTTCTTTCTTTCTCTCTCTCTCCCCTCCCACCCCTCTCCTCCACTAGTGCTCTCTCTCTCTAAACAAACAAAAAAAATTAAAAGAAAATAATTATGGGTCAATTGGTTGCTAAGTCATCCCTAATCATCCCAGTAAAATTTGAAAAAAAAACTTGATAAGAGAGGACCTAAATCGATAAAACCATGAATGAAAGAGGAGAGATCACAACCAACCCCACAGAAATACAAACAATTATTAGAGAATACTATGGAAAATTATATGCTAACAAGCTGGACAGCCTGGAAGAAATGGACAAATTCCTAGACACCCACACACTACCAAAACTCAAAAGGGAAGAGATAGAAAATTTGAATAGACCCATAACCGGCAAAGAAATTACATCGGTTATCAAAAATCTCCCAACAATTAAGAGTCGTGGGCAAGACGGCTTCCCAGGGCAATTCTACCTGACATTCAAAGCAGAGTTAATACCTATTCTTCTCAAGCTGTTCCAAAAGATAGATACGGAAGGAAAGTTTCTGGGCTCATTCTATGAAGCCAGCATTACCTTGATTCCCAAACCAGACAGAGACCCCACAAAAAAAGGAGAATTACAGGCCAATTTCCCTGATGAACACGGATGCAAAAATTCTCAATAAGATACTAGCAAATCAAATTCAACAGCACATGAAAAGAATTATTCACCATGATCAAGTGGGATTCATTCCTGGGCTGCAGGGCTCGTTCAATATTCGCAAATCAATCAATGTGATACATCACATTAATAGAAGAAAGGATAAGAACCATATGATCCCGTCAATGGATGCAGAGGAAACATTTGACAAAGTACAGCATCCTTTCTTAATAAAAACCCTCAAGAAAGTCGGGATAGGAGGAACATAACTTAACATCATAAAAGCCATACATGAAAGGCACACAGCTAATATCATCCTCAAGGGGGAAAAACTGAGAGTTTTCCCCCGAGATCAGGAACATGACAGGGGTGTCCACTCTCACCGCTGTTGTTCAACATAGTGTTGGAAGTTCTAGCATCAGCAGTCAGACAATAAAATGAAATAAAAGGCATCCAACTTGGCAAAGAAGAAGTCAAACTTTCACTCTTCACAGATGATACAACACGTGGAAAACCCGAAAGTCTCCACCAAAAGGCTGCCAGAACTAATCCATGAATTCAGCAAAGTCACAAGATATAAAATCAATGTACAGAAATCAGTTGCATATCCATGCACCAACAATGAGGCAACCGCAAGAGATATCAAAGAATCGATCGCATTTACAATTGTGCCTCATTCTCTCTCTGTCCCTGCTCATGTCCTGCTCACGCTCTCTCTCTCTCTATCTCTCTCTGTCTCTCTCAAAAATAAAATAAAAACATTTAAAAAAGTTAAAAATAGCACCAGCATTCTCCACAGAGCCCAAACAAACAATCCTAAAATTTCTATGGAACCACAGAAGACCCAAAAAGCCAAAGTAATGTTGGAAAAGAAACCCAAAGCTGGAGGCATCACAATCTCGGACTGTATCTTGTACTACAAAGGTTTAATCATCAAGACAGTATGGCATTGACACGAAAACAGACACACAGACCAATGGACTGGAATAGAGAACCCAGAAATGGACCCGCAAATATATGGCCAAGTAATCTTCGACAAACCAGAAAGTATCCAAAGGAAAAAAAAGCAGTCTGTAGCAAATGGTGCTGGGAGAACTAGCCAGCAACATGAAGAATGAACCTGGACCACTTTCTTACACCATACCCGAACAGAAACTCAAAATGGATGAAAGACCTAAATGTAAGACGGGAAGCCATCAAAATCCTCCAGGAGAAAACAGGCAACGACCTCTTCGACCTCAGCCGCGGCAACTTCTTACTTGACACGTCTCCGAAGGCAAGGGAAGCAAAAGCAAAAATGAACTATTGGGACCCCATCAAGATACAAAGCTTCTGCCCAGAAAAGGAGACAGTCCACAAGACTAAAAGGCAACCAATGGAATGGGAGAAGATATTTGCAAATGACATATCGGAAAAAGGGTTAGTATCCAAAATCTACAAAGAATGGAACTGCTGGGTCACACGGTAACTTTACAGTTAACTTTGAGGACCTGCCAAACTGTTTTTGACAGTGGCCTCGCTAATTTACATCCCCACCAGCAAGGTAAGAGGTTATCAATTTCTCCACAACTTCGCCAACATTTGTTATTTTTCCTTCCTTCCTTCCTTCCTTCCTTCCTTCCTTCCTTCCTTCCCTCCTTTCTTCCTTCCTTCCCTCCTTTTCTTCTTCCTTCCTTCCTTGCTTCCTTTCCTTCCTTCCTTCCCTCCTTTTCTTCTTCTTTCCTTCCTTCCTTCCTTGCTTCCTTTCCTTCCTTCCTTCCCTTTCTCCTTCCTTCCTTCCTTCCTTCCTTGCCTGCCTTCCTTCCCTTCCTTCCTTCCTTTCTTCCTTCCTTCCTTCCCTTTCTTCTTCCTTCCTTCCTTTCCTTCCTTCCTTCCCTCCTTTCTTTCTTTCTTCCTTTCTTTCCATCTGTCTTTTTGTCTTTTGTTCTAAATTCACCACGTCTTTAGCGTGTGTGAAGTGCTAACTCATTGTACCTTCGGTTTGCATTTCCCCGATGACTAGTGATGTTGAGCATCTTCTGGTGCGTTTCTTGGCCATTTATGCATCTTCCCTGGAGAATTGTCTTTTCATGTCAGCAGAAGAGAATTTTTACATGGTATGGTATTTATTGTCGGTAGCCACGGGTGAAAAGATACCTGGAAAATACTTGAAAAATAAAACGCTAAGTGCATCACATCTTTCTGTTTATTGCATTGTGAGATTCTCTCTGTACAGACGAAACCTTATCAGAGATACCCTGCGAGATCACTGGAAAACATCCTCTCTTACATCCTACATTCCTAATTATATTTGTCTGCTGATGTTAAGATTTATTTATTTATGTTATCTAGATAAAAAGCAGCATCAGTTTATTTATTTGTAGACTTCTGAACTAGAAAGTGCATTAGATTTTATCGTGAATTTAAATTAGAAAGTAAATTTTAAAAACTGGTTGGTTTTCTAAATCAAATTCATTTTTCTGTTTTTTTTTTTTTAATTTTTTTTTTCAACGTTTTATTTATTTTTTTGGGGACAGAGAGAGACAGAGCATGAACGGGGGAGGGGCAGAGAGAGAGGGAGACACAGAATCGGAAACAGGCTCCAGGCTCTGAGCCATCAGCCCAGAGCCCGACGCGGGGCTCGAACTCCCGGACCGCGAGATCGTGACCTGGCTGAAGTCGGACGCTTAACCGACTGCGCCACCCAGGCGCCCCATCATTTTTCTGTTTTTTAAGGTTTTATTGATTCTTGACAGAGAGAGAGAATGTGAACCGGGAAGGGGCAGAGAGAGGGAGACAGAGGGTCCGAAGCAGGCTCTGAGCAACCAGCCCGACGTGGGGCTCGAACTCATGAACCCCGATATCATGAGCTGAGCCTGGTTGGACGCTCAACTGAGCGAGCCACCCAGGTGGCCCCAAATTCATTTTTAACCCAGGAGAAGACTGAATCTATATGGAGCAGGACACTTTTTTTTCTTTGTTTTTCACGATCCACTATCTTAAAGAACATGAGGAAATTACTCGGGACCAACCAACTAAATTCAGTCTTAAATTTATCCAGTGCCTGTCGCTATTAAGAAAAGACTTCACTGCCACCACTTTCTGATTGTAGCCGATTTGTTGCTTCTCCCTCATGTTGCTGAGACTAGAGGTGAGCTTGATCGGGCCATGTGCTCTTACTACCCCCAAGTGGCTTCTCACCGACCTACAGCTGGACCCACTGGTAACAGGCAATTCAACCACTTTTAGAAGGAACTCATTTTGTATTTGGACAACTGTGACCTGAAAACGGATCATTTCCCTCCTTCTCCATTCCCTCTGGTTTAGCAAGAGAAAGTGAGGACAGGTTGCTCAAAAGGAAATTCCATTGGGATTGCCACTGTTTACAGTGAGGTCTGTAGTGGGAGGGAAATTCATTCCCCTCTTCCTTCTACACACAGGGCCTTTCCATGTGCTCTATGAGCCCGCACTCTCTCCATCTTCCATGTCTGGTCCCTCCCGGACCCATTCGTTTGTCATTAGTCCACCTACTACGTATGGCTAATTAGAAATTGTTTTCTCTGCTGTCCATTGTAGGCAACATGACCTTTTTTTTCTCGTTAATCACACTGATCGTGTCTGCCTTCCTGGGAATCTCCCTGCTGATTACTGGTCTCAGATAAGGAATTTAAAATTAGGCTTCTTCTGAGGGTAAATATCAGAGGAGGTGGAGGGAAGCAATTGGAATCACTTTCTGAATTCTTCCTCTCTTAATATGTTGGCAGTGGGCACAGCGTAGAAAATTCAGTGGTTCATTCATACTTACTTGGGTGTAGCTGTGGGTAGACCTGCCTACGGTCTCCTCAATTTACATCATGTGCAAAGCACAGGCACAAATACTTATTCACTGGAAGATCAATCTTTTCTTTAGTAATAAAAAAGTTTTAATCGCAGCCTGGAGGATGGGGAGCCTAGGGTCACCACAATTACTTAAAACAAAACCTGAATTCATATCAAAGTTTGCTGCAGATAGAAAGCCCCCCCCCCTCCGTGTGCTGTTAGGATAGGAAGGCTTTCTTTCTGTTCCTTACCATTACCTGAAGGTGGCACCCTTTCCACAAACTAATTCCTCGGGACCCTGAAAGGTAGGCAGCTCCCACCTTTACCAACAGACCGAACACTGAAAAGGTCAAACCACTACAGAAAACCACCCTACATCACACAATATATCAAACAAGAAAATTCAGATACTTTATGCTCATCTCAAAGAGGACAACCAAAAGAGAAAACGAGAGGGGGGGAAAGAAAATCTCCTACAGCTGGAGAGCCAAACCTTTAACAAGAATGAGAACAGATCAACAAAGACGATCGTGTCTTAAAGACTTTCCTGCTTTATCAAAGAACGAAGTGCAATGCTTCGAAACTTGTGCACGCTAATAGGACCTGTGTGTGGAAAGGAGCTACCAGAGAACAAAGCACGTGGCTTCAAAAGGACAGCATCTAGAAGAAAGCCCTGAAGAAGACATTATCTTACGATTATGATTGCGGTCCCCTTACTTAAAATGTCCCTTTACAGACACTCCACATCATCTGCAACAGTTCTGGGCAAAGAGCGACTTTTAGTGTTTCCAAAAAATCTCAGAAGTGTCAGGTAGCTTGTTTCTTCCTGGCTGTACTCAAATAATGTATTTTATATAACCAGTGGGAAAAAATAAAAGCAAATCTAAACTTTATCTACTCTGGAAGCTAACCCTGGATGTAACATGAGGTTTGTCTCCGCTGGCCCACACAGGAACAAAAGGGCAGAGGCCAGTTTTAGGGTGGGGAGTAGAAATTATAAATTTTTTATGTTTTTATTTATTTATTTTTTTTTTTGAGAGAGAGAGAGCAAGTGGGGGAGGGACAGAGAGGAAGGGAGACCCAGAATCCGAAGCAGGCTCCAGGCTCCGAGCTGTCCGCACAGAGCCCCACACGGGGCTCGAACTCTTGGACTGTGAAATCATGACCTGAGCGGAAGTCGGATGCTTAACCCACTGAGCCACCCAGGCACCCCGGGAGTAGACATTATAATACTTTGCTACATAAAGGCAAAGGTGAAAAGCCACCAGTATTTTGACTCAGACTATTAAAAGTTTGAGTCCGATTTGTTTGGTAGTAAGAACACAAAAGTAAATCTTCTGTGACCAGCTTTACATACCTTAGTCACAAATCATTCCCTAAATCCTGAAAAAGTATGCGGTTTTATATTTGTGACCACCGCGCAAGATTCAGAGCCCTGAAGGAACTAGACTTTGCAGGCCCATTCTGGTTTTGAAATAGAGAGCGAAGGATGAGGTAAATGTAAGCCTGCTTTCGTAATGGAGAAAAGAAAAGAAAAAAAAAAAAGCTCTATTTTGTTTCCCTGCCATTCCCTTTATTTAACGATTATGTATTTAGGCCAGGATTGGCAAACCACAGCCCAGGCGAAATCTAGCCCACCACCTGTTTGCGTAAAGTTTTATCGGAACACAGCCATGCCGTTCACTTACGTATTCTTTCTGGCTGCTTTCGCGCCACAACTGCATGGTTTTTTTAGTAGTTGGAACAGAGACCGTCTAGCCGGCAACACTGAAAATATTTTCCTTCCTTGTCTCCACACTACATGATAATACCCTTGTCCTGCCCCTCCAGAAAGTCAGTGGCATGGCAGCACGGACCATATACATCTCGTCCATTCCTGTATTCCCTCCCGTTCACACAATGTCTGGGACGTAATTGATGCTCGATAAATATCGGTTGAACGAATGAGTGAATGAATGCTACCCTGAGCACGTGAAGGCGTGCAGTCTCTCTCTCTCTCTCTCTTTCTCTCTCCATGCTGGCAAAAACTACAGTGATCCTACATTTTTGAGACACCTAAGTCATGAAGCCTGAACAAGAAGACTGGAAGAGACTCAGTGCTGGAGAAGCAACCGAAGCAACGGCGGAACACTTGAATCGCATCATTTGCGCCACACACACATGCGCGTCTCTCTTAGATTGTGTTTATGAGAACGGTAGCCATCATTTATGAAGTGTTTGGTGCGCGATGGGGACCTTGCGTGCATCATCTTGTAAGACATTTCCAGCACTGTAACATACGCACTATCATCATTCCCATTTCACCAATGAGAGATGAAGACTCGAAGGTCAAATAACTTGCGACACGGCCCAGACATACGGAAGCGGGGTGTGAATCCAGGCAATTCGATTCCGTAGCATGGTGTGTGGAAGGAGCAGAAGTCATTGCCTAATAAAAGCATCTTTCGTTTTGTTTTCTGTTTGGTTCTGATGGTCAGAATAGTTGCAGAGACCCTTTGATTTGGTTGGAGGTCCGCAAAAAGCCTTCCTAACCCTAAATACCAACGCCCCCCACTTCCTTCCTTGTGAGGAGGAGCAAGTAAGAAGCATCCCTGGGCTAAGTTCTCCACGGGGTAAATGCTGATGGAAGAGAAGGTTCTGAGGAGGTGAAAACGAATAATGTTTCATAAGGACACATGCTTCGGAGACAGTGACAAAGGATGTGGACATTCAACTTGATCATCTTTGCTAGAGCAATCTCAATGGAAAGGTGAACTTTGATACCTATTAGTGGAAGGTTCAAAGAGAATGAATGTACCAAAACCAAACAAAGACATCACAGTAGAAAAAAAAGCAAACTCTAGACCAATATCCGCTATGAATATAGACATAAAAATCCTAAACAAAATTCTAGAAAACCGAATTATGCAACATGCAAAATAAAAAAAAAAAAAGGACTATATACCACAGCCACACAGGATCTATTCCATTCAGTAATGCAAACTCAGAAACTGCATTTAACAAAATCCAACACTCTTTTGTCATAAAAACATTCGACAGACTAGGAATAAAAGGAAAACTTCTTCAACCTGATACAAGGCATCTATGGAAAACCCAGAGATACCATCACAATTAATGGTGAAGGGCCAAAAGCGTTCCCCCCAAGATCAGAGAAAAGACAAGGGTGCCCATTCTTCACACTTCTATTCAACATTGTCCTGGAGGCTCCAGCCAGAGCATTAGGAGATAAAAATAAATGAAAGGCATCCACATTGGAAAGAATTAGGAAATAAAAAAAAAAATAAAAAGCTTCCAAATTGGACAGAGAAAAGTAAAACTATCTCTGTTCATAGATTACAGGAACTCGTATCCAAAAAAAAAAAAAAAAAAACAACATAAGAAATCCACACAAAAATCTATTAGAACTCATAAACAAGTTCAGCAAAGTGTCAAGACACGAGATCAATATACACAAAAAAATTATGCAACTATATACAATTGTATGCAACGATACTGTATTCCAGTGTGAGTCCTATACAATGAAAATTCCATTTAAAAATATCAAAAAGGGGGCGCCTAGGTGGCTCAGTCAGTTAAGTGTCTGACCTCGTCTCAGGTCATGATCTCACAGTTCCTGAGTTCAAGCCCCGCGTCGGGCTCTGTGCTGACAGCTCGGAGCCTGGAGCCTGCTTCCGATTCTGTGTCTCCCTCTCTCTCTCTGCCCCTCCCCCACTCATGCTCTCTCTCTCTCTCTCTCTCTCAAAAATAAATAAACATTAAAAATTTTTAAGAAATCAAAAAGCGTGAAATACTTGAAATGAATCTAACTAAGGAGATGTAAAACTTACACAGTAATGCATCATTGAGATAAATTAAAGATACATGTAAATGTAAAAACAGCTTGTGAATCAAGGACTAAAAGACTAATATTGTTAAAATTACAATATTCTCGGGGGGCGCCTGGGTGGCTCAGTCGGCTAAGCGTTCGACTTCAGCTCAGGTCACGATCGCACAGTTCGTAGGTTCGAGCCCCGCGTCGGGCTCTGTGCTGACAGCTCGGAGCCTGGAACCTGTTTCAGATTCTGTGTCTCCCTCTCTCTCTGACCCACCTCGTTCATGCTCTATCTCTCTCTGTCTCAAAAATAAATAAACGTCAAAAAAAATTAAAAAAAAATTACAATAGTCTCGGGGCTCCTGAGTGGCTCAGTCAGTTGGGTGTCAGATTCCACTTCAGGTCATGATCTCATAGTTCGCTAGTTCGAGCCCTGCATCGGGCTCTCTACTGTCAGGGCAGAGCCCTCTTCGGATCCTCTGTCTGCCCTCCTCTCTCTCTGCCCCTCCTCCACTTGCATGCGGGTGTGCTCCCTCACTCTCAAAAATAAATAAACATTAAAAAAATTAAAAAATTAATTACCATACAATATACAATAATTGACTCAATTTGCATCAAAGATCTAAATGTAAGAGTTAAAACTATAAGAAAACATAAGGGTCGGGGCTCCTGGAGGGCTCAGTCAGTGAAACAGCCAACTTCAGCTCAGGTCATGATCTCGCAGTTCATGAGTTCGAGCCCCACGTCGGGCTCTGTGCTGACAGCTCAGAGCCTGGAGACTGCTTCGGATTCCGTGTCTCCCTCTCTCTCTGCCCCTCTCCCACTTGTGCTCTCTTTCTCTCCCTTTCTCAATAAATAAATAAACAAACAAACATTAAAGATTTAAAAAATAAAAAAACGTAAGTAGAAATCATCATGAACTTGGACTTAGCAATGCATTTCTTTGGCAATGAATTCTTAGATTTGACACCAAAAGCACAAATAACAGAAGAAAAAAATAGATAAATTGGGATTTCTCAAAATTAAAAGTTTTGTGCTTCGAAGGACACTATTACAAAAGTGAAAAGGCAACCCCCAGGGTGGTAGAAAACATTTGCAAATCACATATCCAGTAAGAATCTAGTATCCAGAGTATATAAAGAACTCTTACAACTCAATAATGATAAGGCAAATAACCCGATCTGACAATGGGCATAGGATTCAAGTAGACGTTTCTCCAAAGCAGATTATACAAATACCCAATAAACACACAAAAAGATGCTCAATATCATTAGTCATCAGAAAAACGTAAATCAAAACCACCACGGGATTCACTTCACACCTACCAGGCACGTCTGTCAAAATGACAAATAAAAAACATTGCCAAGGATGTGGAGACATTGGAACTCTCATATATATAGCTGATGGGGATGTAAAAATGTGCAAACACTTAGGAAAACAGTTTGGCCGTTCCTTAAATTTTCAACCAGGTTAGCACATGACAGCCAAGAGAATTGAAAACATGTCCACCCAAAAACCTGTCCACAAAGATTCATAGTAGCGTTATGCACAACAGCCAAAATGTGGAAGCAATCCTACCGTCATCAGCTGATAAACATACAAACAAAATACCGTGTATGCGTAAGATGGAATATTATTCAACCGTGAAAGGAATGAAGTATTGATTGGTGTTACAACAGGGGTGAACCTTGAAAACACTATGCTAAGTCAAAGGAGCCAAACACAGAAGGCCACATATTGTGTGATTCCATGTATTTGAAACGTCCAGAATTGTACCATTGAATTGTACGCTTTAAAATGGCAAATGGGGGCGCCTGGGTGGCTTGGTCGGTTAAGCGTCCGACTTCGGCTCAGGTCACGATCTCACGGTCGGTGGGTTCGAGCCCTGCGTCGGGCTCTGTGCTGACAGCTCAGAGCCTGGAGCCTGTTTCAGATTCTGTGTCTCCCTCTCTCTGTGACCCTCCCCCCGTTCTTGCTCTGTCTCTCTCTGTCTCAAAAATAAATAAACGTTAAAAAAAAATTTTTAAATGGCAAATGTTAGGGGCGCCTGGGTGGCGCAGTCGGTTAAGTGTCCGACTTCAGCCAGGTCACGATCTCGCGGTCCGTGAGTTCGAGCCCCGCGTCGGGCTCTGGGCTGATGGCTCAGAGCCTGGAGCCTGTTTCCGATTCTGTGTCTCCCTCTCTCTCTGCCCCTCCCCCGTTCATGCTCTGTCTCTCTCTGTCCCAAAAATAAATAAACGTTGAAAAAAAAAAAAATTAAAAAAAAAATAAATAAATAAAATGGCAAATGTTATAATAAATTACATCTCAATGCTTATTTAAAAAAATTTTTTAGTGTACGTTTATTTTGAGAGAGAGACAGAGTACAAGCTGGGGAGGGGCAGAGAGAGAGGGAGACGCAGAATCCGAAGCAGGCGCCGGGCTCTGAGCTGTCGGCACAGAGCCCGATGTGGGGCTCGAACTCGTGAACCGTGACATCGTGACCTGAGCCGAGGTCGACGGAGCCACCCAGGCACCCCACGTTTCAATTTTTGAAAAGGAATAGATCATGACGAAATGAAGCAAGGGCACATGTATTGCAAGATTTATCGTAGAAAACTAGAACAATTTATGGTAGAAAACTAGAACAATCCCCAGGTGGGAGATTAGGGTCAAGGAAACAAATTACAGAATGAGGAAGCTTGGATATGTTTGAAGGTGGAAGGAACCAGCGGAGAAAGAGAAACTGATAAAATTGGGTGGAGACTCTTCTAACTGCTTATCTCCCACTACAGCAGAGATCACTAAGGACGCATAAATGCAATTTGTGTCCTTTCTATACAGCCCTGGTTGCTACTGACCCCAAACACAAAAAAGAGCCAAATGATCCAATTAATCTTCCCGGGTGTAATATTTCTGATACATATGCATGATTTAGTTTCTTGATAGCAAATGCACACAGAGACTTAACAGTTGTTATTTTGCAATAGATATAGAATTGATAGCATCCAAATAAATGAAAAGGAGAAGGAACGAACTGAGCTGGGTTTGCTGATTTTCCAATGCCGAAAGGGAAGGAAAAAGGCCTTGTAAATATTATATGTTGTTGCTGTGTCTGATGAAGGCAACATATTGTTACGTATTCAGAATGGCGATTTTTCTTATGGCATTTCTCCTCAACGTATAAGTCATTAATAATCCGTTTGCATGGAAAAGCTTTTTTTTCTTTTTTCTGTGAATATGACATTTTATTGATTTGCCTTGAAGTTCCACGGGAATGAGATGAGACCCTCCGCAGCAGAAAACTGAACCTAGAGCTGGAAACAGATCTTGCAAAAGGGTAGAGAAAAACACAAGTGGACCCTGAAATGATGCAATCTGGCCTTTTTCCGGACAGTGACAAGAGCACCTTTTCACATGTGTGACATGACAAGAGGCAGATCCTGGAAATCTGCCCATGTTGCTTGGGAAGGAAACGTGGTTTTCCCTCTACCCTTCTAGGTTCTTGGCTGAGAGCCTTCTGTCAGGAAAAGACAGTAAACAAGGGTAAGGTTGTTAGGCGGACTTAAGTCAATTGTCTTCTCCACTGATAGGAGTTTCTAGAGACTTAGAGTCCTTCTCCTCTTCCTGGTACAACTGGAAGGACACCCTTACAAATGGAGATTGCCCTTGTAAGAGTAAATGTCTCCTACAAAAGGTCACTTCTACTCACTTTCTGGAATTTCTCCTTTGTCCACTATTTCTTAAAAATAATCGGCCCAGGGGCACCTGAGTGGCTCAGTCGGTTAAGTGTCCGACTTCGGCTCAGGTCACGATCTCACAGTTCGAGAGTTCCGGCCCCGCCCCTGGCTCCACACTGACAGTGCAGAGCCTGCTTGGGATTCTCTGTCTCCCTCTCTCGCTCTGCCCCTCCCCTCCTTGCTTTCTCTCTCTCTCTCTCTCTCTCTCAAAATAAATAGACATTAAAAAATATACCGATCAGCCGAAAACAGTTGGCAAAAGTTG
Source organism: Lynx canadensis (assembly GCF_007474595.2). Lineage (NCBI taxonomy): Eukaryota > Metazoa > Chordata > Mammalia > Carnivora > Felidae > Lynx > Lynx canadensis. The sequence continues at coordinate 92,978,145 of NC_044321.2, forward strand.
CCACCCCAAAACATGCGCCTGCTCATTTGAATGAGTCCTGATTGTGACAACTACTGTGAGAGAAAGCAATGATTTGGGACTGTTCAAAGGACAGAAGTTAACCAAGAGGTGTCCTTCGTAGGTTGAATATTTAACCAGGCAGTTTCCCTTCACACTCGTGGGTCTTCAGGGAATATAGAAATATAAAGAGACCCATTATCTTGTCTTAGATTAATACATGCTACTATCAACAGGGCGTTATGAATAATAGCAGGCTAAACCAGCATTGACTGCGTAGATCGATTCTCCCCACTGCTCCATTACCGATTATAGTCAGTTTTTAAAATCCCTATGGTACATCAGGAGAGAGAGGTGCGTGCACACACACACACACACACACACAGAAATCAAGAGAAAGAGGAAGACAGAGCGAGAAAGAGAGGTGGGTTTTGCCTGTCACTGGAACATTCTTGTTTTCTCACCCTAGAGCTGAGCTGCGTGATAGCACAAAGCAATCTGTGCGTGGGTGTGCTGCTATTATGCCCGGCCTAAAATAAGCCCAGATACGTTTGAAGACATAGAATTTCAAAATCCTGAGAAGCTCTGAAAAGTCAGCGGGATTGATTTTTAAGAACTTCTGATTAAGAAACGAGTTTTGTAAAACAGATTTCTGTCTAGTTTAGAAGACACTCTGCTGTTTAACTCCACTCGTTTCAGGCTAATCGAGTTTGGCATTTCACTAATTAAAGTCATTTGGGAGCTTAAGCACATTTTCAGAAGTTTCAACAGATTGAAAATTCAAGACAGCTCGACATTGCCGTCTTCCTCTATCTCCTTAAATTTAGCTCTTTCTAATTATATTCGTGAACAATGCGTCTTCTTTGCTGGCATCTCACTGTTCTCATTTGCCATTAATAATTGGGGAATTATTAATTATAATTAATTATGATGCTCTTACTGGAGGTTGGAATGGGAGGCAAATTGGCCTTGGTGCCTTCCAAATTCTTTACTCAATGCTTTTTATTGGTCCCCTATTACCCTTTCTATTCTTCTTCCTTCTCTCCTGTTTCTTATCTCTCTATCACTCTCTCTCTACCTCTCTATCTAGTGTTGGGGAGGAAAGACTTTCCTCTAGCCTTCCAAAGTTGTACTGGCTGGCCTAAGAATGAAACTGACGTGAGACAGATGAATGGGAGGGAATGAAATTTAATTTTGTACAGATGAGCATTCCACATACGTGAGAGGTTCCAAGACAGACAGGTAAAATGAGGTATATATGCCATCCTGAGCTAAGGAACGGGTCAGGGGCTTGGAGTTTCAAAGGGGAAGAGGGCAATTCACGGGGCAATAAAGAGCAAATGCTTGGTCATTAAACGTTTGTCCTATCAGATATCATGCAGATGGGTCACTCAGACGAACCAGATCACTGGTAATAACCTTTATTTGAGGACAGACCCCCACTGTAGATTCTTCGAGGTAGTTAAGGAAAGGGCAAAGTTTCGCTGGAGCTCACAGGGTCTTGATTGCCTTCAGCTCAAAATAGTCCGCATAACAAGGAGGTGTAGCCTGGGGGGGGGGGGCTGTGATGGACCCCTTTACCAGCTAGCTAGCTACCTCTATATTATGTCCTTTGCTCCCTTCCAGCAAAGACCTTATTCTTAGCTGTCTTTTAAGGAAGCCCACATTCGAACGTATGATTGTTTTTTTTTAAAGGGTTTGACTTTTTAAATGACTGTTTTGACATAGTACTTCGTACAAAATATGTACACATAAACACATGTAAGTTATAAAGCACAATAAAATGAAAACCCTTGTGCCCTCGACTAGCCCCATTCTAAGAACTAGAATGTATTATCAACATGTCTACCTACGATTCCTCCTCCACCTTTTTCCCTTGCTTCTGCCATAAGAAATAACCATGATCGGGGCGCCTGGGCGGCTCAGTCGGTTGGGCGTCCGACTTCGGCTCAGGTCATGATCTCGAGGTCCGCGAGTTCGAGCCCCGCGTCGGGCTCCGTGCTGACCGCTCAGAGCCTGGAGGCTGTTTCAGATTCTGTGTCTCCCTCTCTCTCTGCTCCTCCCCCGCGCATGCTCTGTCTCTCTCTCTCTCTCTCTCTGCCAAAAATAAACATTAAAAAAAAAAAAAAGAAAGAACCATGATCCTGAATTTTCACTTCATATTCTCCTGCCCACTTTGCATTCATGCCCCAAATATGTAGTTTTGCATATGTTTCAGTGTTTGAAATAATTTATGCTGTGCCTTCTTTTTTTCATGAAGTAGGATATTTCTAAGTTCCATCTATGCTTTTGTGTGTAGTAATTCTTCATTTATTTTTTTTTCTGCTGCACAACACTTAATTATTAATATGCTACAATGTCTTTGTCTAGTCTATTGTTAAGAGATATCACGGTCAGGGGCACCTGGGTGGCTCAGTAGGTTGAGAATCCGACTTCGGCTCAATTCGTGATCTGGTGGTTCGTGAGTCTGAGCCCCGTATCGCACTCTCTGCTGTCAGTGAAGAACCCGCTTTGGACCCTCTGTCTTCCTCTCTTTCTGCCCCTCCCTTGCCTGCTTTCTCTCTCTCAAAAATAAAAACGAACATTGAAAAAGAGAGATATCAAGGCTACTCTAGGTTTTTATTTTTTGCTTTTATGAACAGGAGTGTTGGAAGCATAATTGTACATTTCTTTAGGTGCACATGTGCAAGCGTTTCTCCAAAGTATTGTCACACTTTCTTTCATTTTTTACCAATCTAGTAGGTGTAATGGTCTTAATTTGTATCTCATTGTTTACTAATACAGTTGAGCGTATCTTCACATGTCAATCTGTCATTCTGTTTCTTGATCTGTGAAATGCACGCTAATATCTTTTCCTGCGTTCTACTGTGTTGTTCTTTCTTTTCTACGTTGATTTTTACATATTATAAATATATTCACAATAATGGTCATCCCCATCAAGCTACGTAGCGTATATCTTCTCTCGGGTAGTGGCTTGTTTTCTCGCTCTTTTTAGGATGCAATTTGATAAATAAAATTAACTTCGATGTACCAAAATACACTAATGTTCATGATTAATTAATTATTTTTCTAATGTTTATTTTTGAGAGAGAGAGCACGTGAGCCGGGGAGGGGCAGAGAGATCCGAAGCAGGCTCTGTAGTGACAGCCGACAGCCTGATGCGGGGCTCCAACTCATGAATCACGAGATCATGACCTGACCCGAAGTCAGATGCCTCACCGACTGAGCCACCCAGGCACCCCTAATGTTCTTACTTTGATGCGATCAAGTTTATCATTTTTTGAAAGGAACCATCAGCGGGTTGTATTGAGTTGAGAAATTTATTCTCCTATATTTTCTTCTAACTACTTTTACATGCTGGCATTCACGTTTGAGTCATTAGTCGATCTGAAACTGATTTTTGTGAATGATGTAAGGAAGGATCCAATTTCATGTTTCTGGGTAGAACACCAATTATTATAACCTGGTTTCTCTAATCTGTTAGTGTTTTATTTCTTCGCACTGTGCACGATTTTCCATCTCATTCCTTTTTTTCAAATGTCTTCGCTATCTTTAGCCTTTCATTCATGGCCTTGTATATGCACCGAGGCACATGAAGTAACTCAGTAAGCGCCACTAAAATTGTTAATGGAATTTTAAACAGGGTCGGACGGAATCTATAGATCAAATTCAGGAGAACTGAAATGTTGATGATTCTCAATATACCCATCAGCACGATATAGCTATTTTTGAAATCTTCTTTAATGGCGCTCAAAATGTTTTGTTATTTCTGCAAACAGAGAAAATTACATGGCAATTACAGCAGAACTGCAGAGGCTCCAGATGTTAGTTTCAGTGGACAAGCACTTTAAAGTAACTGTGAGTGAATGGTTAAAGCAGATGGCGGGGGGGGGGAAGAGATGGAAAGGGAAGAAAAGATGGATAATTACACAGAGAATGGGAATCTATATAAAAAAAATCAAATGGACATACTAGAAGTGAAAAAAAATGTCTAAATTAGGAAATCATTAGATAGTTTCACAGCGTACTACATTTGAACAGAATCAAGGAAACAAAGAATGAGGAGTGGGGGAAGGACACAGGGCAGGTAGAAGATAATCACATTGTCAAAATACATATGATTGTCCTACAGAGGAGACCCAAGAGGTAAGAAAGGAACAGTATTTGTGGAGATCGCGGCCCCAAATTTTCCAAAGATGACGAGAAGCCTCACTCTCCAGATTTATAACACTCTGCAAACGCGGAGCAGGATAAATGCAAATAAAAAACTTAGGTTTATCCCAGTCGTACTGCTGAGAACCAGTGATGAAGGTAAAATCTTCAACGAATTTGGAGAAAAGAAGACCTTCAGAAGAACAGAAAGATGGAAAATTGACATCTCGGTAGAAACTATGAGAGCCAAGGGCCAATGCAATAACATCGTTAAAAATGCAGAGAGAAACTCTTCTTTTTTTTTTTTTAAAGTGTTTATTTATTTTTGAGACAGAGAGAGACAGAGCATGAACGGGGGAGGGTCAGAGAGAGAGGGAGACACAGAATCGGAAACAGGCTCCAGGCTCTGAGCCGTCAGCAGAGAGCCTGACGCGGGGCTCGAACTCACGGACCGTGAGATCATGACCTGAGCCGAAGTCGGACGCCTAACCGACTGAGCCACCCGGGCGCCCCAAGAGAGAGAAACTCTTCTAACGCAGAATTCTAAACCTAAGAAGCGTGGCCCTCAAAATAAATGAAAATAAGGGCATTAGCAAACACACAAAAGATAAAAGAATTCACTGACAGCACACTTGTATTTCCAGTGATACTGAACGAGGTTCTTGAGACGGAGGAAATGATTCCAGGGAGAAGGAAAGAACCCTGGGAAGGAATGGGAAGCACCTGAAAAGGCAAATGAGTAGACAAACTATTTTGATATCAAGCCCAACCTAAACTCCAAGGGGGTCCTCACGCATAAAGATCTAGACTATAACACTCGGAGCCTGCCTTGGATTCTGTGTCTCCCCCTCTCTCTGCCCCTTCCCCACTCACACTCTGTCTGTCTGTCTCTCTCTCTCTAAAATAAATAAATAAATATTTTTAAAAATATCTCAAAAAAAGATCTAGAGTATAGCAATATTGGGCTAGAAGGGACTTTTGCAACCTTTTACTCCAACTCACCTTATTGGAGAGACAGGAGTACATCATTTCACAGATGAATTAGTGACCTAGTTCAATGACTGTAGCCTTTGGTTTCCAAATGTTTTGAGCTCCAAGCTTAACGTGTAGGTCTTTCAAATCTCTTGGGAAAATCTGATGTCATTATATATAGCCTCCGGTTACTTTACATTCCTATGCTACCCAAGCCTACTTAACTGTGTAAGGATTTTTTTGCTCCAAGAAGCTTCAAGACCCAATCTCTAATCCTCCTGAACTGTCTGGAATGTTAATCTTGTCATCTTTCGGATCTTTCGAGGTAGATCTTGTCTAAAGTAGATTCCACATTTTTAGACGAATAGGCACTAATCCCAAGGTTGCTTTCTCGGACAAATTGAGGATAGGTAGATACACTTTCCTTTAAAAGTGCACTTGGAAATTAATGTGATGTTCTAGCATACTAGTTATAGGGGCTGGGAGGGTGTCAAACTATCGAAAACATAGCGCGCTCGGAGCCTGTCCCAACCAGTCCCTCTGGGGTGAGTAGCGCAATTTGATCGGTCGGTACCTACCGTTTAGAATGTTTCCTACCGTGCAGCATTCGACATAAACAAACACGGTTTTAATCCACTGCTTTGAATCACATAACGTTTTGGAAAACAAATGTTTCACCGCTGACTTTAGTTTGGATGTGGTAAGTTTCTACAGAGTCAACTGATTTGGAGCAAATTTCGCTCATTAATAAAGGCTATCATTTTCCATTTAATGTCTGAATCGTTCTACTGCCTTGAAACTTAGTGATAGCAAGTCAGTTCCCTTTTGGGCATACCCTCTAGGACTTGGCCGTCCCCAGGGCATAGAACTGCTATCCTTTGGCAGAAAGATACACAGCCCGAATACATTACTTGCCGATAGGGCTGCATTGCCATGGTGTGTGAATTAGGTACCCAGCACCCAAAGATCCCCTAATTCTCGGAAAAACCTTTCGTAATTTGTTTTTGTTGGTTGGTTGGTTGGTTTGCAACCCAGGCCATCAGCATGGCATGATCAATTGTTCCTTTATTCGATTATTCATTTGTACACCATTTATTGAGAAAATACTAACATAATATTAGACATAGAGAAGTCACATTACTTTCTTTTCTTTTCTTTTTTTAACTTTTAGTTAGTTAAAGTCTGGATGCAAAGAGTGGCTCTTCTACTTATTAGCTAGTAAGTGAGATTTTGGACAAACCAACACTGCGAGACTCAATTTCCTCTTCTTTTTTTTTTTTTTTTTTAATGTTTGTTTATTTTTGAGACAGAGAGAGATAGAGCGTGAGCAAGGGAGGGGCAGAGAGAGAGGGAGACACGGAATCTGAAACAGGCTCCAGGCTCTGAGCTGTCAGCACAGAGCCCAACATGGGGCTCGAACCCACTAACCGTGAGATCATGACCTGAGCCGAAGTCGGACGCTTAACCGACTGAGCCACCCAGGCGCCCCCCAATTTTCTCTTCTTAAAGATGGGAATCGCTACTATAAGAACAAAGAAACTTTTGCCTAGTATTTCCAATCCAGGGCAAGGTAAAGCCCAGGAAAGTCTTATACATAAACTTTTAGTCTGTGATTCTACATATATCATAGCAGAACTATCTCTTTATCCTATCACTTGAATGAAATAAAAAAGAGCCACAGGATTGAAGGAAACCAAACATCAATATTCATGATGCTCTTACATGGAGACAGAGCATTTATGATATTTCTTAAGCTGTGATGTCTGGTTTATAATGAGGATCCCAGAATAAGCAAAAGGCTAGACTTTCAAGTCTCCAAAGAACTATTCAGCTCTATGCATCTGTCTGAATTTGAATAATGAGCTCTGCATTCACAAAAAGGAAGCTCAAGGAGGAGGGAGCCAAGAAAATGTGTGCTTACATGGAGAGAGTTGAAGAGCAATTCTGCTTGTTAAAATCCAGCGTGATCACCGGAAGTCCAGTGGCATGAACCCTCCCTTGTGCCTTCTTGGTCCTGAAAGGGGGCAAAAGTTAAGTGGAGCTTTGGTCCAGATTTCTGGGGTACTTCAGTAGGGTCGGCAAACATCGGATCCTTCAGAAATGCTGAAGTTCTATTTGAAACCCAGCTATCTATTCTTTATATACAGGGTCAGAGAGAGGCAGAAAAAAAAACCAAAACAAAACCAGAAAGCGATAGATGCTGTATTCAGCCTGAAAATATCCTGGCTCCTTTACTCTTGGGAGGCACTTGGTCTAAAATGGCGTCCAATTGTACAGATTGAATGAAGTCATCATCAGGATCCTGTCCCTACAGGACTTTTTAGAAATATCATTAGGAAATGGACAGTATAGTCTTAAGAATATTAAATGTACATTGCATTTTTCAACATTTGGAGCTGCTGGCTTCAAGGGCACCGTCAGTCTATGGCAATTTATTTATTTATTTATTTATTTAAATGCTTATTTATTTTTGACAGAGAGAGACAGAGCATGAGCGGGGGAGGGGCAGAGAGAGAGGGAGACCCAGAATCTGAAGCAGGCCCCAGGCTCCGAGCTGTCAGCACAGAGCCCAAAGCGGGGCTCGGAGTCACAGACCACGAGATCATGACCTGAGCTAAAGTCGGACACTCAACCGACCGAGCCACCCAGGCGTCCCGGCAATTTAAAGTTATGTATAGGCACATGAGCAAAGATGTATCTGTAGTCGGGGTCAGACAGCCCAATCGGAATGCTTAAGGTCAGTCCAGAGAAACCAAATTTCTGCGGGCCCAAGATCTTAGGTTCAAACAAGAAATCATAGGGTAGACATTTCCCAGAGCTCCTTTCACCTTGGATAAATGCTAGCTAATAACAAAAGTTTTGATATCTGGCATTCAGAGCAATTTATTCATTTAAAGAATGCTACCACACATAAAATCTCACTCTTTGTTACATATGTTACATATGTTACAGTTTTCGATATAATAAACATCCAGGACAAACAAAGTAGGCCTTTTCTGCCTGTAACAGAAACCACTCGCAGTCGTTCTAGGTAAAGAATGCTTTCTTGGGGCGCCTGGGTGGCTCAGTCGGTTAAGCATCCGACTTCAGCTCAAGTCATGATCTCATGGTGCGTGAGTTCGAGCCCCGCGTCGGGCTCTGTGCTGACAGCTCAGAGCCTGGAGCCCGTTTCAGATTCTGTGTCTCCCTCTCTCTCTGCCCCTCCCCTGTTCATGCTCTGTCTCTCTCTGTCTCAAAAATAAATAAACATTAAAAAAAAAATTTTTAAAAAAAGAATGCTTTCTTACAATGGAATACGACTCAGGGATCAAAAAGAATGAAATCTTGCCATTTGCAACAACGCGGATGCAACTAGAGTGCGTGATGTTAAGCGTGATGTCAGAGAAAGACAAATGTCGTATGATTTCACCATTATGTGGAAGTTGAGAAACTCAACAGATGAACATATGGAAAGGGACGGAAAACTAAGATCAAAACAGAGAGGGAGGCCAACCAGAAGAGACTCTTAAATACAGAGGACAAACTGAGGTCGATGGAGGGAGGTGGGTGGAGGGATGGGCTAAATGGGTGATGGGCATTAAGGAGCGTACTTGCTGGGATGGGTACTGGGTGTTATACGTAAGTGATGAATCACTGGGTTCTACCCCTGAAACCAAAACTACACTGTATGTTAACTAACTTGAATTTAAGTGAATAAATTAAAACAAACAAACAAACACACTGCCTTTTTAGGTGCATACCACTACTCTTTCTTGTAGGCTGAACACTCAGGTAACTTAAGTAAAATGGTTTAATGATTGTGTGTGTGTGAGTGTGTGTGTGTGTGTTAGACGTTTATAGCTTCGTATCATTGCATTATGATCTTCCTTGCTTCCTTTCCTAGATTATTCAAAACCTTAAGATGTACTGGTGACCTTTTTATGAAATGGCTTAGGGCAGTATATGCCATTTCTAATCACTTTGTTGTTTTCATACATACTTCTAGCACTCAACCTCGTGTTTTCCCACTTAAGCACTTTACTTAGTATGAAGATTGCCTCTCTTCACAGCATTCTTGGTTTTCTCAGTCCAATGATTTAACTTAACAAACATTATGGACCCTTGCTGTTTTCCAGGTACTTAGGCTGCAATGGTTAATACGACCTGCTTCTTATCCTCAAATAGCTCAAAATCAAACTGGAGAAACGAACGAATGTATCTAACACCAACACAGAAAAGCACTACAACCATCCTAGTGCATTAAAAACGCAAAATTAAATAGGAAAGTAGATTATCTCCTAGAGCACATTTTACGAAATATAGAAATTTCTCCCAACACTTGACTATCATCCATTATGGCTTCATACAACTCTGGTTCTGTGCACTCTTCCCGCCCTCCCCCCCCCACCCCCGTATGCTTCTTTATGTCTTTTTGTTATGCCTTTCTTGGAATCCGATTCTTTGGGGGAGTGGTTATTTATCTATTTATCACGTTAATTATCTAACAACTCCACTAAGAGTTGACTCTTCTCAGGCACTCTTCAATATATGCATTACTAGCCCATAATCACTATGAGGGGTCTCTTGGGGAGCCGTTAGAGGTCACTTTACCTGGGTTAAGAGTCAATGAAAATGAAGGTCATCAATTTTCTTGATAACCTCAGGACCAGCTCAGTCAGTGGCCTCCAATATTAACGATACAGTAGAATCACCTGGGGAACTCTTAAAACGACTGACGCCTATATGTTTCCACCTCCGTCCTCACTCCACCATGGAGATTCTGGTTTAATTTGTCTGGGATGCTGCCGGGGGAATCAGAATTCTTAAAGGCTCCCCAGATATTTCTAACGTGTGGCCAAGTTTGGGGAACATTGCGTAACTCTATACTATTTCCTCTAATTTACATGCATTTTTCTTCCTCTGTACACGAAAGAAAGATTATAAATATTGACAGTTTGAAGGCTTCCTTCCCCATGTTGAGAGCACAAACATTCCTCATGATAAGTTTCTCTCGAATTACAGGCTTCCTTGCCTTTGGTTTTACATAGTGACATAAAAACAGGCCAGCAATTTTTTGTATATTCCTTCCACCAAGGGGTGAAATCTATGTCCCTTCGTCTTGAATCTGGATTGACCTTGGTTTTATGCCCATTACAAGTAGGATGTAATGGAAATGCACTGTGCAATTTCTCAGGCTACATCAAACAAAACCATGAATCTTCTGAATGGTTCCCTTTGAGCAACCACACTAGAAACCCTGAGCCACCAAGTGAGAAGTCTTACCGGGTTGAAGGTACCAGTCTATCAAACAGCTAGGCCATATGGTACCCATAGCTGTCTGGTCTTCAAATCAGCCCAGTTTAGGTGCAAGCCATGTAAGAAGTTTATAGATGATTTGTCTTCCCCTCTACTAATGAGTCACCTGAGTCTTTGAGTCTTCCCAGATGAAGTCACTGATACTGTGAAACAGATCAGGGGCGCCTGGGTGGCTCAGTCGGTTGAGCGTCGGACTTCGGCTCAGGTCACGATCTCACAGTTCGTGAGTTCGAGCCCCGCGTCAGGCTCTGTGCTGACAGCTCAGAGCCTGGAGCCTGCTTCGAATTCTATATCTATATCTATATCTATATCTATATCTATATCTAATCTATATCTATGTTATATATATATATACTAAAGAATTGGGTCACATGATTATGGAGGGTGCTACGTCTCAATATCTGTAGTCAGCAAGTCAGAAAACTGGGAGAGAAGATGGTATAGTTCTGGTCTGAAAGCCAGTAGGCTTGAGTCCAAAGACCCACACATGGGCTTTATTCAGTCTATTGATTTAAATGATAAACTCATTCAAAAACACCCTCACGGGGGCACGGGGGTGACTCAGTCGGTTAAGCGTCTGACTTTGGCTCCGGTCATGATCTCGCGGTTCGTGAGTTCGAGCCCCGCACCGGGCTCTGTGCTGACGGCTCAGATCCTGGAGCCTGCTTCTGATTCTGTGCCTCCCTCTCTCTCTGACCCTCCCCTGCTCACGCTCTGTCTCTTCCTCTCTCTCAAAAACAAATAAATTTTTTTAAAAATTAAAAAAGAAATAAAAGCACCCTCACAGAAATACTCAGAACAATGTTTAACCAAATATCTGGACATCCGGGGGCCCGGTCAGGTTGACACATAAAATAGCCATCACAAGGCTTCAGAGCAAAGATCGAGTTCCAGGTGTTGTCAAGAAAATATCTCCTGGTAAAGATTACTGTGAAACATTTTTGTTTTTAAATTTCTCCAAGAGACTCAAGTAGCACCTCCTAGACCTTTTCAAACAGACAAAAGGACTTAACGGGAGATATAGCTGCAGATATCTTTGGCAAACACAATCTGTCACGTGTCTGTAACTTTCCTCTGAGATTGACGCCACTTTTCTGATCAATACCTTATTTTCCTACAACAGCTTTCCTTTGTACCGTTCTAATCACTTGTCAATAAAACAGATTGCTCTGCCATTTTTTTTTTAACAGAATGTAAACTTTGGGAGATCTTAGCTTCATGTTTTAAAATGGCTAGTCTTTTCCAGAACAAAGCAGTATAAAACAGAAAAAACCAATTCATGACATTGTTCTCACTTTTAACTCTAGCATATAGATTAAAGGACAAAACTGTTAAAAAAATAGCTATAGGTACAGTGCTTTGTTGGTGACACACAATATTGAAAGATGTAAAATAATAACAGAAACAACATAAAATGTGGGGAACAGATAAATGTGTAGAACATCTGTATGCAATTGAAGTTAAGTTGTTACCCATTTAAAACAGACTGTCATAACTATAAGATGCATTGTGAAAGCTTCGTGGTAATCACAAAGCAAAAACCTGTAATACATGCACAAATGATAAAAAGAAAAGAATCCAAAGACACCACCACAAAAAAATATGCATTATTTCACAAAGAAAGACAGCAAGAGACAAAGAAAAGAACAAAGGCACTACGAAGCAATCAGAAAGCAATTATCAAAATGGTAATTACCCATCAAAAATTACTCGAGATGCCAATAATTTAAGTTCTCCAGTTAAGAGACATGAAGTGGCTTGAACAGTTAGACAACAACAACAACAAACACAAGACCCATCTATATACTGCCTACAAGAGACTCACTTATGCTTTAAGGACATTCATAGGCCGAAAGGGAAGGGACAGAATAACATATTCCATGCAAATGGGAAACAAAATAGAGCCCAGGTCATAATGCTTCTGTGAAACAAAGTAGACTTTAAGTCAAAAGTTGTAACAAGAGACAGAGAAGGCCATTATATAATGAAAAAAACCAACAAATCTGAAGGCAGAAATAGACAGCAATGCGATTAACAGAAGAAGATTTCGTCACTCCCCTTTCAATAAAGGGTAAGTCATCTCAAAAGAATATTAATAAAGAAATAATGGACTAGAATGACACTTTAGGCCAAACGGACCTAACGGACATATACAGACCTTTCCATCCGACAGAAGCAGGATGCAGATTTTCTTCAAGCATGCATTGAATATTCCCCTGGATGGATCGTATATTAGGTCGCAAAACAAGTCTTAACACATTTAAGAAGATTGAAATCATACCAAGTATCTTTTATAGCCACAATGATAGGGAACTAAAAAAATCAAAGCAGGAAGAAAGCTGGAACATTCACAAATATGTGGAAATTAAACAAGACACCTTGGAACAATGATCGGGTGGAAAAAAGAAATAAAAAGTGAAATAAAAAGTATCTTGAAACAAATGAAACCGGAAACATAACATGCCAAAACTTATGGGATGCAGAAAAAGCAGTTCTAAGAGGGAACTATAAAGCAATAAATGTCTACACTAAGAAAAAAAGAGGGGTGCCTGAGTGGCTCAGTCAATTGAACATCCAACTGTTGATTTTGGCTCAGGTCACGATCCCAAGGTAGGGGGATCAAGCCCCACATCAGGCTCTGCACTGAGTGTGATGCCTGTTTAAGATTCTCTCTCTCTCTCTCTCTCCCTTTGCCCCTCTCCCACATTTGAGCTCTCTCCCTCTTAAAAAAATTGTAAAATTTTATAAAAAAGCAAAAAGAAAGATCCAAATAAACAACCTAACCTTATACCTCAAGGAACTAGAAAAAGAACAAACTAATAGCAGAAGAAAGGAAGTAATAAAAAATCAGAGCAGAAATAAATGAAATAAAAACAAGAAAGATAATAGAAAAGGTCAACAAGAATGAGTTAGTTTATTAAAAAGATAAAACAAAATTGACAAATATCTAACTAGATTAAGATAAGAGAGGTGACATCAATTAACACAATTATAAATGAAAGAGGAGATATTACAGCTGATACCACAGAAATACGAAGAATTTTAAGGCACTACTATGAACAATTACATGCCGACAAAGGAGATAACTTAGAAGAAATCAATATGTTCCTAGAAACACACAATTTACCAAGACTGATTCATGAAGTAATAGAAACTCTTAACAGACCAATAACAAGCAAGGAAATTGAATCACAAATCAAAAATCTCCCAACAAATAAAAGCCCAAGACTGGATGGCTACACTAGGAAAACACTACAAAATACTTAAAGAAGAATTAATACCGATCCTTATCAAGCTCTTCCCCAAAAAATGAAAACGAAGGAACACTTCCAAACTCATTTCACGAGGCTGGCCTTATCCTTATACTGAAACCAGACAAGGACGCCACAAGAAGAGAACATTACAGGCCAATATCCCGAACGAACATAGATACAAGAGTCCTCAACAAAACGCTGGCAAACCTAATTCAAGAGCACATTAAAAAGATCATGCACCATGATCAAGTGTGATTGATCTCTGTGATGCAAAGACGTGTCAACATATGCAAATCAAGAAATGTGATAAGCCACATTAATAAAATAAAGGATAAAAATCATATGATTATTTCAATAGGTCCTGAAAACACCTTTGACAAAATTCAACATCCAGTCATGTAAAAACTTTCAACAGATTAGGTATAGAAAGAATGTACCTCTACTCATAAAGCCCATACATGACAAGCCCACAGCTAACATTATACTCGATGGTGAAAAGTTAAAAGCCTTTCCTCTAACAACAAACCACCAGGAAGAAATCAAGAAATGATTTCCATTTGCAATAGCATCAAAGCCCAAAAAACATTTAGAAATAAATTTAACCGAGGGAGTAAAAGACCTATGCGCTGAAAACTAGAAAACACTCATGAAAGAATTTGAAGAAGACACAAATAAATGGGAGGATAGCCTGTGTTCATGGATCGAAAGAATGCTGTGGCCATACCGATATTACCCCAAGCGATCTACAGATTCAATACAATCCTTTTCAAAATTACACTGACATTTTTCCCAGAAATCGATAAATCATCCTAAAATTTGTATGGTACCACAAATGACTCAAACAACCAAAGCAATCTTGAGAAAGAACAAAGCTGGAAGCATCTGCTCTGTGATTCCAAACTCTAGTAATTAATTGAACCAATATTATAGTAGCATAAAGATAGGCACACAGTGGAACAGAATAAAAAGCCTAGGAATACACGCATGCACATACATTTGACTAATTTTTGAATAAAGGGTGTGGAGAAAACTGAAAATCGACACGCGAAAGAATGAAGCTGGACCCCCACCTCACACCACTTACAAAAATGACCTCCACACGCGTTAACGACTTACATGTAAAACTTGAAACTGTAAAACTGCCAGGAGAAAACATCGAAAAAAAAGGTTCCTTGATGGTGGTCTTGGCAATGATTTCTTGGATGAGACGCAATATGCACAGGCAGTAAAAGCTAAAATACACACGTGAGACTGTATCGAAATTAAGAGCTTCTGCACAGAAAAGGAAGCAATCCATAAGTTGAAAAGGCAACCCGCAGGATGGGAAAAAAACATTTGCAAACCATACATCTGATAAGAGGTTAATATCCAAAATATATAAAGAGCTCATACAACTCAATGACAAAAAAGCAAATTACCCCAGTTAAAAATGGGGGAAAGGGGGCACCTGTGTGGCTCAGTCAGTTAGGCATCCAACTCTTGATTTTGGCTCAGGTCATGATCTCGTGGTTCCCGGGATCAAGTCCCAGGTTGGTCTCTGTGCTGACAGTGAGGAGGAGACTGGTTGGGATTCTCTCTCTCCCCCTCTCTCTGCCCCTCCCCCACCCATGCTCTCACGCTCTCAAAATAAATACATAAACATTTTTCAAAAATCGCTAAACAATGAACAAAGGACCTAATTAGATACTTTTCTGAAGAAGATATACAAACGTCCAGTACATACACGAAAAGGCGCTCAATGTTACTCGTCATCGGGGAGTGCAAATCAAACGCACAATATCACCTCACGCCTGTTAGCATGGTTGTTATCCGGAAAATAACACAAGTTGGTGAGGAGGTGGAGGAAAGGAAACCCTTGTGCGCTCTTAGTGGGAATGTAAATTGGTACGGCGAACTTGGAAAACAGTGGAGTCGATCCTCAAATAATTAAAAACAGACCTACCATATGATCCAGCAATCCCACTCCTGGGTATGTATCTGAAGGAAATAAAATCAGTGTCTCAAAAAGATACCTGTACTGTCACGTTCATTGCAGTATTATTCACAGTAATCAAGAAATGGAAACGACCTAAATGCCCTCTGACTGATGAATGGATAAAGGGTATGAATGGATAAAGAATAGGGATAAAGAGTATGGATAAGAGTATGTGCCTGATGAATGGATAAAGAGTATATATGTTATATATAATATATATATATATATATATATACACAGTGGAAACAGAGTATTATGATATTTTAAGTTTATTTATTTCTTTTGAGAGAGAGAGCGAGTGCACACATGAGGAGCAGAGACAGAGGGAGAGGGAGAGAATCCTAAGCAGGCTCCACACGGTCAGCCCGGAGCCTGATGTGGAGTTCGAACTCACAAACCATGAGATCATGACCTGAGCCGAAATCAAGAGCTGGACGCTCACCTGGCTGAGCCACCCAGGTGTCCAGAAACGGAATATTATTGAGCCATAAAAAAGAAGGAAACCCCGCCATTGGTGACAACGACGGATGAAACTGGACAGCATTATGCCAAATGAAATAGCCAGACAGAGAAATACATACACTGCACAAATCTTAAAGAACTTACTGGAATCTTAAAAGACAAAAAGCTGATTTCATGGAAACAGAAAATAGAACGGTGATTTGTAAGGGGCTAAGGGAAGAGGGAAGTGAAGAGAAATACACCAAAAGGTACAAACCTTCGGTCACAAGTAGAATATATTCTGAGTATCTAATGTATAGAATGGTGGCTATGGCTGATGATAAAGTTTTACACGGTTGAAAATCGCTAGCAGTAAATCGTAAAGTGTTCTTTTCTTACACAAAACAGGACTTAACTCCATGAGACGACGGTTGTGTTATCTTGACCTTGGTAATTTCTCCACAATGTACATGCATAACACACCATCACACTGTACACTTTGAATACACACAATTATACTTGTCGATTAGTCCTCAAAAAAGTTGAGGAAAAAAGGAAGTAAGGTTTAAGGTAGTTATTTTCCATAATCCAAATACTAACGTGCATGCTCCGTGACCTAAGATTCTAGAAGTTGGGTTGTGACCCAAACTGCTAACTTAAGTAGTCAATATTTCATTCTCATATTTTCGTATTTTCTTTTTACATTTTGATAGGTTTACAAAGTCAGTTATTTCGAGGCCCCTGTGAAGCCAGATTTTAAATACCTACAAAAGATTGAGATAGTCTAATTGAGGACCCCTTTGTCCCCACACAGCCCTGCAGACTAGAACATATATGCCTTTCAAAATATGAACGAGTCCTGATTAACTTAATTAAAACGTTGTAATATTATTTGCAAAGGAAATACGAAAGTTTAGGATTTATTTAGTGGTTTACAGTGTCTAGGATGTAAATTTGTCATAAGATGAATTTTTGCTAGGAGTGAGATTGCCCCGTGAGACAATTTTCTTCAAAGGGAGGTAGTTCCTCAGGAAATAGTAAACATCTGACTAGCTTGGTACAAACTGACTTTTATTATTGTAGTCATAAAAAAGGTTGTGGTTCTTTTGCTTCATTCTATGTGACACATAACCAGATGAGTGGCCTTAAATGCCTTCATTTAGGGGCGCCTGGGTGGCGCAGTCGGTTAAGCGTCCGACTTCAGCCAGGTCACGATCTCGCGGTCCGTGAGTTCGAGCCCCGCGTCGGGCTCTGGGCTGATGGCTCGGAGCCTGGAGCCTGTTTCCGATTCTGTGTCTCCCTCTCTCTCTGCCCCTCCCCCGTTCATGCTCTGTCTCTCTCTGTCCCAAAAATAAATAAAAACGTTGAAAAAAAAAATTAAAAAAAAAATGCCTTCATTTATGCAGGCATTCCTTTAATATACATTTCTTTAGCACCTACCGTGGATTAGACACTGTTATATAGACACTAAGCACACAGAGATGAATAAGATATGTCCCTTGTCCCGAGATGCTCACCATCTAATGAGAAAGCCACCTTATACAGACTTTAATATAATATGTTACATTACTGCAGTGATGGAGGAATGCACAAAATTACATGAGAGATCAGAAAAGGAATATTTGCAGCTTGGGGAGATTGGGAAATTTTGCTTTGAGGAGCAGCTATCTGAATTCGATCATTAAATGGGGCGCCTGGGTAGCTCAGTCGGTTGAGTGTCCGACTTCAGCTCAGGTCCTGATCTTGGCGGTTCACGAGTTTGAGCCCGGCATTGGGCAGTGTGCTGACTGACAGCTCAGAGCCTGGAGCCTGCTTCGGATTCTGTGTCTCCCTCTCTCTCTCTCTGCCCTTCCCCTGCTCATGGTCTGTCTCTGTCTCAAAAACAAATGAAGACATACAAAAAAATGCAAAGCAAGAGAGTGACATTGTCAGATTCGCACTGTGGGAAGACTACTTGGAGGGAAAGACCTGGCAGAGAGAAACAATGAACTTGGTTTTATACACGGCGTGTTTGAGGTGTTGTCCTTCCCCTATTTGATTTCCCATTCCAAGGACATAATGGCCATTTTACCACCTCGATGCAATGACTCTCCACCAGGTAAGTGTCGCGTCGTGATTTCCAATGGCTTAGACAAGTGCAATGAGGTCAGGAACTTTATTCAATTCATGAGCTGTTTTATCCCTAGCACTTGGTGTATTCTTTAAGACATCACAGATACTGAACAAATAATTGGTAAGTGAAATTCCTGACACTCATCTGCGTAGAGAGGTCCCATAATCCCTTAAATATGCAGATTTCTACTTCAAAAAAATGCATTGAATCATTTTTATTATCTATTTGCTAGTTGAAATCTTTAAAGTAGATATCATGGCTCATAGTTTGGGAAAGCTATGGCCTAAGAGAACCCAGGGGAATACTCATGTTTTAAGAAAAATTATGAACCCTGGGAAGAGACATAGAAAAAGTGGTCAGAGGGGAGCCTGGTTGGCTGAGTAGGTTAAGCATCCGACTTCCGCTCAGGTCATGATCTCGCGGTTGGTGGGTTCAAGCCCCGAGACGGGCTCTGCGCTGACAGCTCGGAGCCTGGAGGCTGCTTCCGATTCTGTGCCTCCCTCTTTCTCTGCCCCTCCCTTGCTCATGCTCTGTCTCTCTCTGTCTCTCAAAGATAAATAGATGTTTAAAAAAATTAAAAAAAAAAAGAAAGAAAAAGAAAAAGGTCAGAAATGTGTGAGAAGAAGGGAATAGCGTCTCAGAAACCGAGGAAGAAAAGAATCTCGGTAGGGTCAACAACATGATACTGCTGAAGAATCAGGAAGAACTGACAAGAGGCTATCTGCTTAGGTAATCTAAAAAGTAATGGGGAGGGGCTCCTGGGTGGCTCAGTCGGTTTAAGTGGGCGACTTCAGCTCAGGTCATGATCTCACAGCCCCTGAGTTGGAGCCCCGCGTCGGGCTCTGTGCTGACAGCTCAGAGCCTGGAGCCTGCTTCGGATTCTGTGCCTCCCTCTCTCTTTCTGCCCCTACCCCGCTTGTGTTCTCTCTCTCTCTCTCTCTCTCTCTTTCAAAAAATAAACATTAAAAAAATAAAAACTAATACAAGTAAGTAAATAAAAAGTAATGGGGAAAGGAGCCAAGATACAAAGGCTTCAGTAGATAGTTTTTAAACTATACTTCCAATGATCCCTATCTTTACATATCTGTGCTCCTGCAGCTTGCTATAGGTACAGTTGGGGGGGGGGGAGCGGGAATCCAATATATACTGGCATTTGAGCTTCGCAAAGGAAAGTGATGCATCAACCCTTGTTTGCCATTATTTGTGCAGTTCTGTGCACTCTCAGCCATCTTGTAAATGTGCTCAAAGCCCTTAACTAGCTAAATAAGATAAATAGGCTCAAATCCTGTGGGTTTTGCATTCAAATGAATCAACATCTTCTACACACCAGGTTGCGTGTTGAAAATATTTATGAGTAAACACTCGTTGTGAGTTATGCACCTAAAATTCTAATTGTAGATCATTATTCCTTTTGCAAACACCATAAATTAAATTTTCAAGTGAAAGAAAAAGATAAGTCACAGTGCCTTGCTTAATATACCTTGGGTACTCAACGGTACCTCCAAGATATGCTTTTAACTTTTGATCTCCTTACACCAATTTTAATGTCACCTTACTTAATATTTTCTTAATCACATTCAGCTTCAGATAGCTTCATTAGGTAACGAGATTTCTCACATGAAATAAATCTTTACCACTTCTCAGATACTGGCAATAATGGTATGAAAATTCTCACTTGGTAAACCGTGGGATCCATTCATCAAAGGCACTCAGAATGGCATAACGGATAGGCACCCCCGCGGGGCTTGAACTGGTGAACCGGGAGATCACGACCTGAGCCGAAGTCGGACACCTAACCGACTGAGCCACCCAGGCGCCCCTCATCATTTTTTTTTTTTTTCTTAAATGTGTCTTCTAAAGCCAATTTGAAATATCTGAAAAGAAGTTAGTACGTTGGAAATACTTAAAACCCGTAACTCTCAATTGACTTAGGTATTTCAACTTTTGTTCATTTCCAGGTTGAACATCATAAATATTACAAGAAAAAAAAATGGGAAGGGTGATCGGTTAGGTAACAATGACACTGACTACGGCAGGAAGTTTGGGTGATAATCAATAACAGAAAGATAATTTTGTTTTAAGAACTTGGGTCAACGAACAGTTAAAGGCTATATGGAGTTTATATGCATCGAGTTCTTTAAAGCATAACAATTTCCTGGGGTTGTTCAAAATTCACATCCTCAGAACACAAGTCCATGTTTGGTTGGTTGCCCTTCGTTTCACTATTACATCATCCTTACTTCATCCAGAGTGACACGATTCAGTGCATAAACATTTGCTCACAAACGTAAGGTGCCTTACGTTAGCTGTCCGCATGGTATCTGGATGTTTTCATTACTTTTAAATTTATTTTTCTATATATCCCTCTCCTTCTTTTTCATCTCCTTTTTCTCGAGAGAGGAGGGACATATGTAATTGTTTTACATTTAATAGAATCTAGTCCGTCATGGCTCATGCTGAAATTATTACTTTGGCTTATTCTGAAGTTACTTTCTCCGCAAAGCTCGCCGAAATCCCAAATGCGATGCCAAGAAGTAGTTTTACTGGTATTCCGGTGTCTCCTATTCATGGGGACCATCGCAAAAAAAAAAAAAAAAAAAAAAAAAAAAAGAAAAAAGAAAAAAAAAGAAAAAGAAAAAGAAAATCTAACATTTGTGTAAACAGAGTGCCAGAAAGAGAGGAGAAAGAGGGTGAACCGAAAAAAAAAAGAAAAAAGAAAAAGAAAAAAAAGGAAAGAAAAGAGAAGGAAGAAATAAAGGTTGAAATGTTTTCAACTTTAGCAAACAACAGAAATCTACAGCTTGAAGAAGCTGAGTTAACCCCAAGCCGGATAAACAAAGGAATTCACTATTAGTGAGATCTTTGAAAGGGAAAGACAAAATCTTGAAAACAGAGGGAGAGAGAGAGAGAGAAAGAGAGAGAGGGAGAGAGAGATGTGACCTTTGACCTCTAAGGGAAAAACAACTCAAAAATGACAGGCAGTTTCTCATGTGAAACTGGGGATGGCGATACGAAACGGCACGTTATTCAGGTGTTGAAAGAGAACTGTCGATTCCGAACTTTATATCCAATGAAAATATCTTTCGGGAATAAAGGGAAAATAAAGCTATTCTCGGATCAAGGAAAATAAGAGACGTCGTCACCAGCAGGCTTGCTCTAAGGAATGGCTACGGGAAGTTCTCCAAACAGAAATAAAAATAATACAAGGAACTTTGGAGCACCGAAGCGAACGAAGGCAGAAAGCAAAAAATGAATAAATGCAACAGGCTTTCCTTCGTCTCTTCAGTTTCCTAAATTATGTTAGATAGTTGAAGTGAAAATCATAACACTGTCTAACACCGTGTTATAACACTGTGGTTTAAATGCATGTGGGGGAGGGGCGCCTGGGTGGCGCAGTCGGTTAAGCGTCCGACTTCAGCCAGGTCATGATCTCGCGGTCCGTGAGTTCGAGCCCCGCGTCAGGCTCTGGGCTGATGGCTCAGAGCCTGGAGCCTGTTTCCCATTCTGTGTCTCCCTCTCTCTCTGCCCCTCCCCCGTTCATGCTCTGTCTCTCTCTGTCCCAAAAATAAATAAACGTTGAAAAAAAAAAATTAAAAATAAATAAATAAATAAATGCATGTGGGGGAGGGGCGCCTGGGGGGCTTAGTCAGTTGAGCGGGCCGACTTCGGCTCAGATCGTGATCTCCGGGTTCATGAGTTCGAGCCCCATGTTGGGCTCTGTGCTGACAGCTCAGAGCCTGGAGCCTCCTTCTGATTCTGGGTCTCCCTCTCTCTCTGCCCCTCCCCCACTCATGCTCTCTCTCTCTCTCTCTCTCTCTCTCTCTCTCTCTGTCAAAAATAAATAAACATTTTTTTTAAAAAATTAAATGTATGTGGGGGAACCATTGAAGGTGATGCTAATCTAGTGAGGATAAAGAGACAAAAAGAAAGAGGAGATTTCTGTGCATCACTCAAACTGTCAAGAAGACGGCACAAGTGAACTGTGACAAGGTGTGGCTATGTGAATGCCTACAGAAACCACCAAAAAAAAAAAAAAAGCTTTAAGAAATATAACAAAAACAACTGATATGTCAAAATGGAATTCTTTTTATTTTTAAATCTTTTTTTCAATTTATTTACTTACCTAGAGAGAGAGACAGAGAGACAGAGAACGGGGAAGGGGCAGAGAGAGAGAGAGAGAGAGAGGGAGAGAGAGAATCCGCAGCAGGCTCCACACTGTCAGCACAGATCCCAATGTGGGGCTCAAACTCACAAACCGTGAGATCATGACCTGAGCCGAATTCAAGAGTAGGACGCTTAACTGACTGAGCCATTCAGGCACCCCTCAAAATGGAATTCTAAAAAAGTTCATGGAACCCACGGGAAGGCAGGAAAATGAAAAGAGAGACATACAAGCAAAAAGGAAAACCCAGAAAACAGAAACATTAAATGGCCCATTGAAATCCAAATCCTATCGTATTCATAATTACATAAAACCTGAAGACTAACTAAATACACCAAGGGAAAAACAGAAAATGGCAGAGTGGATGGAAAAAATAAAGAACCAACTTTCATGCTGTATGTAAGAAACTCACTTCAAATGTAACGAATGCTTGCTACATGTGGGCTGAAGTGAAAAGGCTCGAAAAAGACATACCTCACAAACATTAATCAAACCTCTACAAAAACAGCTAGGAGGCACAAATTGCTAATATCAGGACCGAAACAAGATATCATGATATCTTATAATATCTTATAATATATCTTATATATCTTATAATATCGGGACCGAAACATGATATCACTACATCGAAAGGAAACACTATAACCAACTTCATAAATTTCACAGCTAAAAAGGAACGTGCCAGTTCATTGAAAGAGTCTATCACAACCCATCCAATGTAAAATAGATAATTCAAATGGTTCTATAACTATTAAAGAAACTGGATTCATAATTTACAAACTCTCCCCACCAAAAAAATCTCTACACCTCAAGAGTTTCGCCGAGGAGTCTACAAAAGGTTTACAGAATGAATACCAAATGTACACAACCTCTTCTAGAAAATCAGAGTCGGAAACATTTTCCATTTAATTTTACGAGGCGAGTATCACCCATCTACCAAAATGGCACAAAGATAGCTAAAATGGCTGCTCTCAAAAAGACAAGACGTGACAAGTGCTGAGAAGGATGTGGAGAAAAGAGAGCCCTTGTACACTTTCGGTGTGAATGTAAATTGGTACAGCCACTGTGGAGACCAGAATGGCAGTGCCTCAAAAAAATTAAGAACACAACCACCATGCGATCTATCACCCCCGCCCGCGATATATATCCAAAAGAAGCGAAATCATTATTGCAAAGAAACTTCTGCCCCCCCCCAACCCCCGTGTTCACTGCAGCATTATTTACAACAAGCAAGACATGGAAACAGCCTAAGTGTCCATCAGTGAATTAATGGAAAGAGAAAATGTGTGTGTGTGTGTGTGTGTGTGTGTACACATATGTATATGTATACAGTATTATCTCGCTTATAAGTGTGATCGAAAAAACTGAATTCATAGAAACAGAGAACAGATTAGTGGTTTCCAGGGGCGGGGGTTAGGGAGTGGGGAAAAACAGGTGATCAATGTAACGGATGTATGAGGTCTATAGCTAACAACACTCGGGGCACCTGGGTGGCTCAGTCGGTTAAGCGTCCGACTTCGGCTCAGGTCACGATCTCATGGCTCGTGAGTTCAAGCCCCGTGTCATGCTCTGTGCTGACAGCTCAGAGCCTGGAGCCTGCTTCGTGTTCTATGTCTCCCTCTCTTTCTGCCCCTCCCCTGCTCATGCTGTCTCTCTGTGTCTCTCAGAAATAAATAAACATTAAAAAATATTTCTATATAGTTAACACCACTCAATTGTATATTGGAAAGTTGCTAAGAGAGTAGATTCTTATAGTTCTCACCACAAAAAAAGTAACCATGTGAGGTGATGGATGTGTTAATCATCATGCAGGATATACACAAACAGATCATTAGGTTGTCTGCTTTAGATTTACACAATGTTATACGTCAATCATATGTCAACCAAGCTGGAAAATATAAATGCATACATACGTACACTGTTGGATCTCTAAAAAACTGAATTAAAAAATTAAAATGACTCCACTTGTACCTAGACATTGTATTTAGCAGGCAAAGATTTCAAGTTAAAATATTATAAATATCTTCCTGATACTTATAAAATGAATCCTGTGCCTAAAATACACTGAGCAAAATTTGGTAGAGCTCAAGGGATAAATAGACAAACGTACCATAAGAGGCAGAGATTTCAACATCTATCTCTCAGTAATTCATAGAACAAAGTAGATAGAAAATAAGTCAGGTTATAGAAGGCTTGAACATCACAATCAACTAATAGGATCTGATGTCTGTAAATTACTTCACCCAACAACACCAGAATACACATCTTTTTCCAGTGCACATCGTGGAACATTTTCCAAGATGGACCATATTTTGGGCTATAAAACAAGTATCAATAAGTTTAAAGTAATTCAAATCATACCAAGCTAGTTCTTTGACCAAAGGGAATTAAATGAGAAGAAAATTACAGAGAAATAATTGAAATATCTATAAATTTCCATAAAGAAATTAACATCATCCCAAAGAACTCAGAGACCAAAGCAGCAATGAAAACCTACAAATATTTGTGGGATGTTGTTAATGTGAATCGTAAGAGGAAACGTGTAATCTTAAATACTTACATTAAAAGTTTAAGGTTTTAAAATCAGTAATCTAAACTTCCACTTTAAGAAGCTAGAAAACAACGCGACAAGTTAAACCCAAAATACGTAGAAAGAAGTAAACAATAAACATGTTCTGTTGGTTTGCTGGGGCTGCCATATCAAAGAACTACAAACTGCCTTGAACAACAGAAATTAATATACCCAGGGCGCCTGGGTGGCTCAGTCCATTAAGCATCCAACTCTTGATCCCAGGCCAGGTCATGGTCTCACGATTCTTAGGTTCAAGCCCTGCATCGGGCTCGGTGCTGACAGCGTGGAGCCTGCTTGGGATCTTCTCCCTCCCTCTCCCTCTTCCCTTCATTGCACCCGCGCTCTTTCTCTCAAAATAAATAAAGCAAGCTTTAAACAAAAGAAAAAAGAAATTAATTTTCCCATAGTTCCAGAGGCCAGAAATCTGAGATCGAGGTATTGGCAAGACTGGTTTCTTCTGAGGGCTGTGAGAGAGGATCTGTACCAGGCTTCTCTCCTTGACTTATAGATGGCCATTTTCTCCCTGTATCTTCATGTTACCTCTCCTCTATATGTATCTATGTCCAAATTTCTTCTTATGAAGACACCAGTCACATTGGCTTAGTTCCCATTTCATTTTAACTTAACTGCCTCTGTAAAGTCCTTTTCTCCAAACACAGTCATATTCTGAGGTATGGGGGTGGGGTGGGGTTAGGACGTTAACATATGAATTTGGGTGGGGAGAGTACACAGTTTAGTCTATCATCGATGGTTAATAAGGAAATAAAAATAAATGAGAGTGATGTCACCAAAAATGGCGGAAGAGGGAACTTCAGGGCTCCGTCCCTCCAAAGCGACCACAAAATGCTGGTTCGTGCTGTCAAAATCCCGTTTTGCAGAATCTGGAATCTGATCAAAAACTTACAACAACCGAGGGAAACCTTAGGGAATAAAGAAACTTCTGCCTTGTGGTAAGAGTACTGTGACATTCCCCACCCCCCCAACCACCACCTTTTTTTAAATTTGAATTCCAGTTAGTTAACATGCAATGCAGTATTGGTTTCAGGAGTAGAACTCAGTGATTCATCATTTACATACAACACCCAGTGCTCATCCCAACAAGTGCCCTCCTTAATGCCCATCCCCATTTAGCCCATCCCCCCCACCCATCTCCCTCCATCAACCCTCCCATTGTTCTCTATCATTAAGAGCCTCTTGTGGATTGTTTCCCTCTCTTCTCCCCCCACCCCCACCACCTTCCCCTATGTTCATCTGTTTTGTTTCTTACATTCCACATCTGAGTAAAATCATATGGTATTTGCCTTTCTCTGATTGACTTATTTTGCCTACATGTGTTGGCGGGGATGCGGAGAAAGGGGAACTCTCGTGCACTGCTGGTGGGAATGCAAACTGGTGCAGCCGCTCTGGAAAACAATGTGGAGGCTCCTCAGAAAAACTCAAAACAGAACCACCCTACGACCCAGCAATTGCACTACTAGGTATTTACCCAAAAGAGTACTGTGACATCTTGAGTAGCTAACTACCTTCCGTCGGCCATTCCTCAGATTGGCTATGGCCATAGAGGTAGAAACCTGCATGCTGCGTGCAGAGGGGCAGTGAGGACCACATATGCTCAGAGAATTGTGGTTCCGTTGCTCTGTGTGGTGGCTCTCTAAGGAACCGGCACAAGGACTTCATTCTTTCATTCATTCTTACGAAGAAAGAGAATTCCCAACATACTTTCTAATGCGTAGAATACATTACTCAGGACTGGAATGGCTTCCAAAGTGGCATTTACTGTCAGGTAGAGTGTGCTGAAAGCATCTCAAGCAAATGTTATTGGTCACAGCAGCGTGGGGTAAGGGAGTAACGGCCAGGAGAAGCAACAGACAGACTCCAAAGTCTGAGAGAAAAGGGGTTGAGAAAGGAGATCCCTGGAAGGGGAAAGAGTTGTCTAAAGTTCCCACATATATTGGCCAACTGCATGCTCGGGGCTGGATGCATGCTCGCAAAACCCCGAGAAGACCACTGGTTAACCATGGTTAACCACGAGGATCCAACAAGCATAAAGGGAAGGCCAAGCCAGAGCTGTAAATGGCCCGCCATTTACAGGAGTGGCCCCCAAACAGAGCCAATAGGCAATACCCGGGAAGAGACTTGATTGTTTTGTTTTCTCTTTTTTCCTTTATTTTTCTTTTCATTTATTTTCTTTTTCATTGGCTCCAGGAATTTGAGGAAACTGTCAAAATGCCATAGACCCCAATGGTGCACAGGACAAATAATATAGATTGTACGGTCAAAAAGTTAAACCTAGAATTATATGACCCAGAGATTCCATTCCTAGGTATCCGTCAAAAGAACTGAAAATGTCTATTCAGACAAAACTTTGTACCTAAATGTTCACAGCAGCACTATTCACAGTCATCAAAAGGTAGAAACAATCCAAATGTCCGTCAACTAATGAACACGTAGACAACTGATGGTATATCCATGCAATGGAATATTATTCTGTTGTAATAAGGAGTGAGGCACTGACACATGTTACAACATGGAGGAAACACGACAATGCCGTGCTAAAGGAAAGAAGCCTGGGGGTGCCTGGGTGTCGGTTAGTCATCTGACTCTTGGTTTTGGCTTAGGGCGTGATCTCACTGTTCGTGAGATCGAGCCCCACGTCGGCCTCTTTACTGACAGAGCAGAGTCTCCTTGGAGATTCTCTCTCCCTCTCTCTCCGCCCCTCCTCTGTGCTGTCTCTCTGGCTCTCAAAATAAATAAATAAACATAAAAAATAAAAAGAAGCCAAACACAAAAGGTTGCAAAAAGAGAAAGAAACGAAACACAAAAGGTCTCAACTTGAGTATGTCACTTATTGAAATTTCAAGAACAGGGAAATTCCATAGAGACAAAAACGAGATACGTGGTGTTTGCCTGGGAACAGGGAGAAACAGGGAGCGAGTGTTCAGTGGGCACGGCAATTGCCCTTTGGGGTGATGAAAAAGATTTGGAACTAGTTAGAGATGATGGTTTCTCAATACCGTGAATGCACGGAATGCCACTACGTTGTGTCCTTTAAGTTGGTTGATTTTTTGTTATGTGAATTTTTCCACAATAAAAAAAAAACTTAGCCGAAAAAGTGAACCAGACCTGGAGGAAAAGCAATGAAACCAAAAGATAGTTATTTTAAAAGGTGGGTAAAGATTCCCTCCTGGGTCTTTACCCAAAAGGAATTAAAACAGAAGTACTCAGAAAGATTTGTACAATATTGTTTGTTGCATCTCGATGTTTAATGGCCGGAAATTGAAACAATGCAAATGTGTATCAACAGGACGATAGATAAAAAGGGTGCTATATTCAAATAATAGAATATTACTCTGCAATCAAAAGGGGCAAACTATTGATCCAAGCAACAGCATGACACATCTCACAGACACAATGTCAAGCAAAATAAGCCAGTCGTAAAAGAGTATACTGTTTATACTGTATTATATACTGTATTATTCTCAGTATACAAGGCAACATTATTGTGCGGTGATGACAAAAACCAGACCAATTGTTCCCTCTGGAGAAAGGCATGAAGGAACCATCTGGGATTGTGAAACTACTTTACAACTCAGGTGATGGTTACAGCTGTCAAAACTCATTAACTTATACAGCTAAGATGTATTTGTTTTAACCTGTGTGAAATACATCTCAAAAATATAATATTTAATATCAAGTCTGTACGCGCTTACTCTAAGACACGTATCAGCCAAATCTTGTCTTCTCTCTGACTGTACTTTTAATTTTAATTCAACTTTTAATTTTAATTCAACGAGGCTGGTTGAATAGATACTGTGGGTAATGTCAACAAATCACATGGGCCAAACAACTTTAGTAAAGGCAAAATCTACTACTTTATTGGCTTTGTGAATTTTTTTCAAAACCAATATTCTTTTTAAGTTTATTTATTTGGGGGGGGAGTGTAAGTAAGGGAAGGGCATAGAGAGAGGGAGAGAGAGAACCCCAAGCAGGCTCCATGCTGTCAGCACCAAGCCCTATGTGGGGCTCAATCCTGTGAACCGTGAGATTATGACCTGAGCCAAAAATCAAGAGTCAGACCCTTAACCGACTGAGCCACCCAGGTGCCCCCAAACCAATATTCTTCTCTGAAGCCCGAACATATTACACTAAGCATCATTTCTTGGTTTTGTTCAGTTATTCTAATTCTCCTGGTTTCTCAGTAATTTTGTATTTCTAGCTATTTGTCTATGTGGTAGGCAGGCCTGGGTACAACATGCTACAAGTAAGCGTGGGCAATGATAAGACAAGAAGGTACAGTTGAGAACCATTTCAAACACACAAAAAAAACAAACCCTTGTAAACATTTTTTTTTCACTCTGAAATGCACAGAGAAAGAAAATGCCTAAAGCAAATATATATAGCCCATCAAGCAGTTATAAAAGAAACCTGCATGTGAGGTATCCACATCAAGGAATAGAATTCTGTAAGAGGCAATCCTTACATCACACTGTCCTGATCATAATTTCTTCCCTGCCCTCTAGAAGGAATCAGTATCGTGACTTTCATGATAGTAATTTCCTAGCTTGTTATTCTACATTTAACCATCAATGCTTGCATCCCTAAGCAATATAATTTCATCTGGCCTGGTGTTCAACTTTGTAAAAAAAGGAGTTATGTCATACGGATTCTATGCCCTTTCCTCTTTTTGCTGAAATTTGTAAGATTCCTCTTTGGACATGAGCTTAAGTCAAGCTTCTTCTCTTTTAGTCTGTTCTCTTAATTCTCTTTTTCCAGACTTCTACTCCGTTTCAACTGCTTTGAACTCTGCACCACACATTTTCCCATCAATAGCCAGAAACGGGGAAGTTCGGGAATCTTAATTACACAGCTGGCTGGAAATTAAAATGTGTATCTGGCCTTGATCTATCTGCGTCAGGCAGCTAACACAACAACTTTTTCCCTGTCCTCCATGATTTCAAGGCCTTTATTAGATTATAAAATTTCAATCCGTTCATCGCACAATTACTGGTCCCATTTCATGCTATGCTCACATGGCCATTAGTGTAACTATTTCAAATATTTTAATCCAGAAAAGTAGTAAATTGGAGACCAAAACAACTGAAGTTAAAGAACGTGTGCATTTAAATAGCTATTTCTTTTCGCCTCGAAATTAAAGAAATGGACCAAAGCTATAAGGAGTTAGTTTATTGGCTTAACGTAGGTCTCATTAAATAAAATTCGGAAATACAAAGTGAAGTAGGGAAAATCGCCCTTTGAAAACAAGGCCTACCCTTCGTGTATCTCCCCGTCCCTTCCAAAAGAGTGCCCTCTTCACTGAGCAATCGTATTCCCCTGATGGATGCAAGAATCCCAACAAGGACACTGAAAGCATAAGGAGAACTTACATTTTATGAACGTAGAGTCTTTAGAAGAAAATGGTGAAATCACAGATGCCAGGATGTGTATTTTCAAATGGTTGCTGACACGAAGGTGTGTTTGGCACGAGTTGCTCAATCCATGTCATCAAGCAATTGCCTTGATTGATTTTTATTTAGTTTGGGGTGTGTGTGGATGTGTGGATGCATGTGTGTGTGTGTGTGTGTGTGTGTGTGTGTTCAGATTTTCTTAAATGGCTGAATGAACTGATTATCATGGTGTTATGCTAGACACACACTTATCTCCTTGATTAAAAACATAATTTAAAAAATACAATAAAGCATCATACGTGGCTTATGCAACGGAAGGTAGGTTAGTCAATAAAAGCATTCACTTGAGTAGATTTTCACTTGATTATTAATGGGCGTTTCAGGATCAACCCTTTCCCTTTTTTTAATGTTGTCTTCTTGAAATGATTTGACACAACAAGCAGGCCGTGGTATATTCCCCCCAGAGATTTTGTCCTCCAGCCAAAGCCCAGGAGACACACGTCTGTAGTTGAGCAAGTCGGATTTACTACTCATCGTAGTGAGGGAGGACGCATACCCTGGAAAACCACGGTGTAGCTCAGTAAGAGGGTGTTAGAAAGAACCTATCATTGTATTCCTGCTTTGATTGGGTGATTTGGGGGATTGGGTGCTGCTAAAACTCAGGGAGCAATCCTATGATTGTCTATTACCTTCAACTTTTTTTTTTTATTTTATTTATTTTTGAGACAGAGAGAGACAGAGCATGAACGGGGGAGGGGCAGAGAGAGAGGGAGACACAGAATCGGAAGCAGGCTCCAGGCTCCGAGCCATCAGCCCAGAGCCCGACGCCGGGCTCGAACTCACGGACCGCGTACCTTCAACTTTTAAAGGGAGAGAGACTAGGGAGAGGATAAAACTATTCAGTAAGGAAGCAACATTTTGTCCACGAGAGCATAGTGGCCTTATTTTGGTCTGGGCTCTGGCAATATTATTATATATTATTATGAAGTGGCCTCATTTTGTCTCACTCTATCATGGTCACAGAGTGACCTTGTCCGATGGTGGTGTTCTGTGAAATTATTTACATCCAACAGAAGAACAATATGGACTAGCTGTGAGTGACGGGCCAGCTTCTGAAAAACCCCAAGGCCTGGCTGTACATGTCAGGTCAGTTCCTGATGTCAGAGGCTGGTCTGTTGTTGCTGTTGTTGATTTCTCACACTTTTGTCTTGATGTAAAAAACACAGAACCGAAGATACTGCTCTTAAAATAATTTTTAGTGTTTTTACTTATTTTTGAGAGTGAGAGAGAGACAGAGCACGAGTAGGGGAAGGGCAGAGAGAGAGGGAGACACAGAATGGGAAGCAGGCTCCAGGCTCCGAGCGGTCAGCACAGAGCCTGACGCGGGGCTCGAACTTGGGAAAGGCGAGATCATGACCTTGGCCAAAGTCGGATGCTTAACCGACTGGGCTACCCAGGTGCCCCCTAAATAATTTGTAAAGAGATATAATGAGGGGGCGCCTGGGTGGCTCAGTCAGTTAAGCATCTGACTCTTGACTTTGCCTCAGGTCACGATCTTACAGTTCGTGAGTTCGAGCCCCACGTCGGGTTCTGCACTGACAGTGTGGAGCCTGCTTGGGATTCTCTCCCTCTCTCTGTCCCTCCCCCCATCCCTCTCTCTCTCACACACAAAACAAATAAACGATTTTTTTTTTTAAAGATATACAATGAGGTTAAAGACTCAGAGAGAAGAGTAAACAATCAGCATGGAAGAATTAAACATACGTACTGGTTGTTATAATTTTCATTGAGTGTATAAATCCTGGGGATCCTCATCCCAAAACACACGTGCATAGCCTCTCTGACATTTTTTTGTACCAAAATATGTATTAAAGTTCTCCAGAGAAACGGAACCAGTAGAATCTATCTATACATTGTCTTATACAGAACTTAAAAACATATTTATGACTTATTACTATAATTCCAGTTTCATAAACAAGAGAGCTGAGGCTCATTGTGGTGGAGTAATTTGACTATTGCAGCATCAGACTGGAATTTGAAACCGGGTCTGTGTGGCTCCAGTACAGGTGTGCAAGCAAGAGTGAATCTGTGTTGGTTTATCTTGGGGACAGCGACTTGGGGGTCAGATGGGAGAGGGTGAAGTTACACATCGGGACGGGACCCGTAGTTCTGTATGCACATTCATCCTTCTGCGTGTATCAAGGAGGACGCTTAAGGCAAGTCTTAGGACCCTGGGAAATTTCATGCCATCCCTACCTGTGAGATTTTTACCGGAGGCAGAAAAACACCGTGCTCAATGAAACTTAGATTCCCAATGACAGAGGTAGTAAGAGTCTACTCATGATTATTTTTCATTAAAAAAATCTTTTTTGGGGTTTATTTTTGAGGGAGAGAGAGAGACAGACAGAGTATGAGCAGGGGTGGGCAGAGAGAGAGGGAGACACAGAATCCGAAGCAGGCTCCAGGCTCCCAGCTGTCAGCACAGAGCCCGATGCGGGGCTTGAACTCACGAACCGTGAGATCATGACCTGAGCGGAAGTCGGACACCCAACCGACTGAGCCACCCAGGTGCCCCTGGCTATTTTTCACTTAAATGTTTAACTTAATCTGACTTATTTCAATTCTCCCTTTTCCTAGTCTGTTCTTTATCAGTCTTTCTCCTCTCAGGCTGAATACATCCACAGGAGAACGTGCTACTACCAAAAAGTTTAATCTTTCCAATTTGTGAAATCTCCAGGAGATTGCCTTTGCACTTGGTCTGCACTACCAGCCCCCCTGGGTCTCCAGCCTGCTGGCTCACACTGCAGATTTTGTATTCACCAGCCTCCATAATCCCATGAGACAATTTCTTGTAATAAATTTCTCTCTCTCTCTCCACACACACACACACACACACACACACACCTTCCCAGGGTCCTTAGACTTGCCTTAAGCGTCCTCCTTGATACACGCAGAAGGATGAATGTGCATACAGAACTATGGGTCCCGTCCCGATGTCTAACTTTACCCTCTCACATCTTGCCCCCAGTCGCTGTCCCCAAGATAAACCAACACAGATTCACTCTTGCTTGCACACCTGTACTGGAGCCACACAGACCCAGTTTCAAATTCCAGTCTGATGCTGGAATAGGCAAATTACTTCACCACAATGGGCCTCAGCTTTCTTGTTTATAAAACCGGGATCATATTAACAATTCATAAATACATTTGAAGTTCTGTATGAGACAAGGCATGTAAAGCCTGTTGGACACAGTCCAAGAAATGACAGCTGCCATTATTATTACTGTTCCTATTATTGTTAGTATTATTAGAATTATTATGCCCACAGTCTACATTCTGATCATACAATAGAGTGGGTGGGCTTCGTGTCCTTCGGACAGGAACAGACGATTTTCTGAAAAGTCATTTGGGCAAGGATAGCGAGGTGCCAAATATAGATAGTTTCATAAACTTTAAACACTAAAGTTGTCATTGTATCCTTTGGTTTAAGAATTCTATCCTGCTTCTGCCTTGGAGGTGAGGCAATAAAATATCTAAATATAGTACTAGATAGAGTAGCCATGTTTTCTCTGAAATATGATTCCGGATCATTTTGCTTACACAGGAGTAAATAAAACATTGAGACCACCAACGCTTTATAACAGTTAATGGCTAACATAATTTAGTCTTTGAAAAAACAGACAAGGATAGCCTAAATGGTCTTTTTCAATAAATACATTCCGTACCGTCTCTCTATAAAAAAACAGATTGATCTGTGTTTTTACTTGCTTAAACAAATATAAAGAACTCCTACAACTCTATACCAAAAAAAAAAAAAAAAAAAAAAAATCAATCGTATTTTAAAAACGGGCAGAGTGGGGTGTGTGGCTGGTTCAGTCGGTGGAGCGTGTGCCTCTTGATCTCCTGGTCATGAGTTCGAACCCCACATTGGGGGTAGACATTATGTAAAAAGTAAATAAGTAAATAAACGTTAAACAAAATGAAATAAAAATGGGTAGAGGATCTCAATATACATTTTTCCAAAGAAGACATACAGATGACGAACAGACACATGAAAAGATGCTCAACGTAAGTAATGATCAGGACAAGGCAAATCAAAGCCACAATGAGATATCACCTTACCCTAGTCAGAATGGCTAGCGTAAAAAGTGTTGAGGCTATGGAGAAAAGGGCATTGTTGGTAGAAATGTAAATTAGTGCGGCCACTATGGAAAACACCATAGAGTTTCCTCAAAAAATTAAAGATAGAAATGTTATACGATCCAATAATTACACTTCGGGGCATTTACCCCCCAAAAAAACAAAAGTGCTAATTCAAAAAGGTATCTGCGCCTCTATGTTTATTGCAGTATTATTTACAATAGCCGACTTACGGAAACAACCTAAGTATCCATCGATAGGTGAATAGATAGAGAAATGGTGGAATATGTATACAATAAAAGATTATTTCGCCATAAAAACACAAAATCGAATCTTGCCATTTGTGACTACGTGGATGGATGCTGTAGACGGCATAACGGTAAGTGAAATTAGTCAGTCGGAGGAAGCCAAATAGCATGTGATTTTGCTCATGTGCAAAGCCTCAAAAACAAAAGCAACCAACAAGAACAGAAACAGACTCATAAATACGGAGAACAAAGTGGCGGTGGCCAGAGGGGAGGGAGTTGGGGAGATGGGCAAAGTAGGTGAAGGGGATTAAGAGCTGAAACCTTCCAGTTACAAAATAAGTAAGTCGTGGGAATGTAAGGTGCAGCACAGAGAATCTATATAGTCAATAATAGTGTAATAATGGTGTGTGGTAACCGATGGTAGCTACCCTCATTGTGGTGAGCATTTCTTAATGTACATAGACGTTCAATCGTTATGCCGTACCCCTGAAACGAATATTTAAAACATGGAATGGGAAGATGGAAAGTAAATGGCAATTTACTTTCTCCCTTTAATAGAAAACTAGACATTTCTGCCCATGAAAAGCAAAAAGGGAAAAGGGGTGGGAGAGAGAACAGAGAGACAGACATTCAGAAATCTGTCATGACCCTAATAGCATTAAGAAGAAAATGGTATTTTTTTTCCCAATAAAAAAATATTTTTTTAAAAAAGGAAGCAGGAATCAATTTTCGGTGGGAACTCATCTTCCGCCAGGCCACTTGTTTTGGCCTTTGTTTTGTTCTGTTCTTTGCTATATATTTGATACAATTGCACGTAGAGTAGTTTATTACGAGATTTTTTGGAGTTTTTGAATTCTGAATGGAATGAATTCTGAATGGAATGAATTCTGAATGGAATGAATTCTGAATGGAATTCTGAATGGAATTCTCAATGGAACTGCTTAAGCGTATGTAAATAAGAAGTCCATTTGCATATTTAAGCAGCACTGAGCCAGGATATACAAACACAAACACCAAGTTCTTTTGTCAATATCAACTCGCATAAAATTGGAGCCGCAGATAAGCTGTTTATTTAGAAGCACAACTGGTAATCCTGGGGACGCTCTGAGTGCTTGTCCTTTGGTACAAGTGGAGAAATTGGTAAAAAGGTCCACACTGGAGGTTTTATAATTTCATATTGAAATATGAAAGTTTTAGCCATGCAAGAATATTCATATTCTAGGATTAGCATAGGAGGCAAAGAACAGAGAAAAACCTTATTTGCATGAGGGAACAAGTCGCAACTCTGAATTTGCATAAGCAGGCCGAGCCTCAAAGGTAGACATAGTCATTAATTACCCATATGATAGATTCACACAATTCACCCACAATAGTCCTCCATCCGGCAGTGTAGAAAAAAATCCGCAGCTAGCAATTCAGTATGGAATGTTATTCTATCACCTATGAGCAAATCTTTCTAAACATGACATGGGTTCCACGATTATTCCAAATTGTGAATTCTTTCATAAGGTTGATTTGCTCTCTGCCATGAAAAATGGCTCAGGCAACATGGGAGCAGACACTCTGACACGTAGGAGAGGGCAAGAGGGACAGCCAAAATGGGGGGACGATAAGGAAGGCTAGGACGTTAGTAATAGATTTTCCCTAATTTCGTGGTTTGGTCTCCAGTTCTGATCAAACATGATCCCCAAATAAGATGATACTATTAATCATCCCAAGAGAGATCACGGGGCCAGTTGCATTATGACACAGACCTATTCTAAGAGGAAATCATCTCAAGTCTAGATAGTGGTAAGGTGGCTGGCTGCAAACAGTTTGGATCCTCAGGAAAATTCTGAGTCGCGAGTATTTTCTTCCCATGTGCCTCTGTTCTACCTCCCCTCCCAAGAGGCAAACATTTTCTGAGTTCTGTTTCCCACGCCCTGAACTTACTGCTCTGCTGGACTCCATGAATCCCCTAAAATACATCATTTCTTTTTCATTATCTTCCTCATTCAGATCCTACATATTCTTTGAAGTTTAGGTCAGTTCGAATTTTCTTTGAGACAGGCAAAGTTTGGTGTGGAGAATTAAGCACTTGTGTTAGTCTCTCGATCTTCCCATGGTTACTTACTTGTGGGTGAAATTATATATTCCCCATAGCCTCGGTCATCTGCATTTCCGAAACGCATGTGAATTTCAAATAGCTTACCCCGTCTGCTCTACAAATACATTCACATTTGTCAGACTGTGTGTTCCAGTTAAAAGTTTGGAAAATACGGTTATCAGACTCATTAGTGCCCAGGAATACTGATTTCCTGCCCCTCTGTATGAACTCAAGTACCTACCAACATTCTAAAAAAAAAAAAAAAATTTTTTTTTTTAACCTTTATTTATTTTCTTGGCACAGACAGCGGACGGGAGAGAGTCAGACGGCAGGCACAGAGTCGGAAACAGGCTGCGCGCGACGGGCACGGAGCCTTACGTGGGGCTCGAACTCGTAGACCACGAGACTTGACCTGAGATACAGTCAGACGCTCAACCAACTGAGCCACCCAGGCGCCCCAGCCAATGGCGTGAATATGACCGCTCTTGTATGCTCATCCCGTTACTGTTTCTAATTTTCTCTTCCCTGATTCTTCCCAAGATTTTCAGTTGTGTCCTCTACTTGATCGTTAACTAACTTCCAGACATTCTCAACCTGATCACAGAATGTTTAATCCTCTTTCTTCTTTTTTTAAAAACACGTTTTTAACGTTCGTTTATTCATTTGAGAGAGACGGAGACAGCGCAAGCGCGGGAGGGGCAGAGAGCGAGGGAGAAAAAATTCCAAGCAGGCTCCTCGCTGCCAGTGCAGAGCCCAGCACCGGGCTCTCACTCGGGGAAACCTTGAGATCATGACCTGAGCCAAAGCCAAGAGTCGGACCCTTAACAGACTGAGCCACCCTGTTGAACTGAGCCAAGTACCACATTTAAACTGTGACTTCATTAAGTCAATATTTTCAGCCATAATTTCAACTCTAATGGTTAGCAGGGAATGTAACTTGACTCTTACACATAAACCAAAACTCTTAGATGGCCCGTGAATAGGTGAAATTAAGTTATTAACTTATTAGCATACAGCTATTGATATAAATCAAATGGGATAACTGCCTGGTCCAAAATGGGTATAATCTTTAGTTTTTCGCTGAACTATCAGATGTATGTATATTTTTGACTTGAAGGTACTATTCTAAATTAGGATTTATATAATTAAATAAAAGTTAGAATGATGGTTAATTAAAGTACTAATAATAACATAATTCACTTTCCATTGCAGTTTGCCAAGTTCAAAAGAACACTTTAATTAAATCTAAATTTAATTTATTTTCGGGAAAATTACATTTTGACCATTTCAGTGATGCTGAAGAGATGAGACAAAAATTACATTAATATATTTAAGAAACTAATTCCGCTTGAATAATTATGTTTTAATAAACGGATAAGCACCATCTATGTGCCCCCAAATTTTGATCAAAACTTGTATCGTTCTGAATGTCCTAGAAATATAACTCATTATCTGTCTACAATCCTCCTTACAGACACTTTCTATTGGAAATTATCACTTTGTAAGAAAAAATCAAGTCCCCTACATTCTCCTGAATTGCATAGAAATTTTCTTTAATTATCTATCTTACCTTGGGTGAATAGTTTATTACAGAAATGATCCCAGGGAGGATCACTAAAGGTCCGGGTGTGGGTAACCGGCGTTCAGTCTTGCTAGGGACCTCTGAAAACAACTCAAGGCGCACTTAAGTTGTTCCGCTCAAGGGAGAGGAAGCTGGGGGGCTCATTTGCCAAGTCCGTTCCATCATTGGCCTAGGGTTGTATTAGTGCACCATGGCTGATTTAACAAAGCATCACAAATTAAGTGGCTTAAAACCACTCAAATTTATTATTGTTGTTGCTTGTTATTATTATGGCCATTATTAATCATCTTACAGTTCTGTCAGTCAGAAGGCTTTCCTCGGCTCATAATACACTTCTTCCAACTTCAAAGCCAGCAACTGTTAAGCTAAGTCCTTCTCAGGGGCCATCTCTCTGGTTCTCTCTCTTCCGCCTTCCTCTTCCACTAATAAGGACCCTGTGATTACGTGACCCAGATAATTCAGTCTCCTCTTCCTACCACGAGCTTATCTGATTGGAAACCTTGTTTTTTTTTTTCTTTGTATCGCCTAACATATTCACAGGATCCTAGAATTAAGACATAGGCATCGTGAGAGGGCTGTCATCCCACCTACCAAAAGGTTTGTTCGCCAGTCATTATATCCCCATGCCCCTGGCCACAGAAAGCCCTGAGACAGAGAGTTATAGCTGCTGGCAGCCGAAATGTGTTGGCCAATAAGGGAACGGTGAACACCAAATGCACATGGGTGGGGCACCATCCTTCTCCAAATACACATACTTTGCCTTAATCGAAACCCGGATCTTTTCAAGGAGCACTGTTTCACGAGGGGCTTTCTCAAACAGATCTATTAATACCACGGCCCACCGATTTAACATCTTATATTGTCCGTAACCCAGTCATGACATCCTCTGCCCTTCTTTGTCTGATGTCCAGCTACCATGGCATAGTCGAAGAACACGGACTCTGGAATCGGACCGCGCTTCAATCCTGGTTCTTTTACTTATTTGGCAGTGGAGCTAGGCAAGTTACTTACCAACCCTGTGTCTCAGGTTCCTCGTCTGTGACGTGTCAATAATGCCTTCCTAATAGGGAAGTTGTGACAATTATATAACATAATATAGTAAAGCCTTAGATTGCGAATAACTTGTTCTGTGAGTGTTCCCTAAGACGAGCAAGCATTTCTAACACATTCGAACTTGATAAGCGAGTGCTGTCTTGCAATACGAGTACTACGAGATGCCAAACGTCACGAGATCACAACTGAGCCAATGGTTCTTGAAATTCGCTTTGATATGCGAGTGCTTTGGATTACAAGCATGTTTCCGGAATTGTGCTCTCAAACCAAGGTTTTACTGTATATGTAAAGTGCTTAGAACCCTCCCTAGCATTTCGTGAGAGCTGCTGCTTCTGCTGATCTGTGAGTCTAAAGCATATCCTTCCTTATTTACCATTTTTTTCCAACTCCTAGTCCTTTCATTTTCTTGGATGCCTTTAACATCCGTCAACCACTCAAAGACCCTTGACTCCCCAAACATTCACATGTACTGGGTTTTAGCAATGCATTTGCACGGCTACACCATGAATTCTGACCCTACTCTCTGGCCACAAATCTCTTTTTCCAGCTCCTTCCCTCCCATTACACCTGCTTTTTGAAATTGTTGTGATTTTCTGTCACATTTTCCAATTTTCTCTCAGTGCATCAGCTCTGAACTCAGTATACTTTTCCCCAGCCCAGATCCAACAGTCAGTCACTGAAGTATTCTTTGACTAGCACCCTTAATTCCTTACCATGTCCTTTCTATCATGCTTACCTTACCGATCAACAAATTTGGAACAATCTTAACATCAGTCTTTTCTTTTTTTAAGTTTATTTATTTATTTTGAGAGAGAGAGAGAGAGAGAGCAGCATGAGGGGGAAGAGGCGGGGCGGGGGGTGGGGGGTGGGGGGTGGGGAAGAGAATCCCAAGCAGGCCCTGAGCTTTCAGCACTTAGAGCCTGACATGGGGCCCGATCTCACCAACCGTGAGATCATGACCTGAGCTGAAATCGAGAGTTGGACATTTAACCAACTTAGCCACCCAGGTGCCCGTGGTCTCTGCTTTTATATCAGAGCTTGGGTGTTAATGACTATGCAAATGTTCAGATTAGTTTCTCTGCAAAATATTTTACTAAGTGAAAGAAGCCAATCTGAAAAGGCTACATGCTGTGTGTTTCCAACTGGGTGGCATTCTGGAAAAGGCAAAACTATGGAGACAGTGAAATGGTCCGTGATTGCCAGGAGTTAGGCGGAAGGGAGGGATAAAGGCAGAGTACCGGCTTTCAGGACAGCGAAACTACTCCGTATGATATTATAATGGTAGATACATGTCATTACACATTTGTCCAAACTCTTGGAATGCACAACACCAAGACTGATCCCTAATGCAAGCTAGGGGCTTTGCGTGACAATGATGTGTCAATGTAGGGTTAGCAGCTATAACAAAGGTGGGGGATATTGATAATGGGACAGGCTATGGACAAGTGGGGGCACAGCGTATATGGGAAATCGGTATATCTGACTCAATATGTCTCTGAACCTCAAACTTCCCTTAAAAAATAAAATCTACTAAAAAAATTGTTTGTTGCAACATTTTGCCTCAAAATTCTTGCCAGAGGGTGACTGGGTGGCTCAGTCAGTTAAGCATCGGACTCTTGGTTTCGGTTCAGGTCATGATCTCACGGCCGTGTGGGTGTAAGCCCTGCATCAGGCTCTGCACCGGAAGCGGGAAGCCTGCTTGGGATTCTCTCTCTCTCCCTCCTTTTGCCCGTCTGCCACTTGCACTGTCTCTGTCTCTCTCGAAATAAATAAACTTTAAAAAGTAATAATAAAATAAAATAAACTTCTTGTCAGAAAGTTCCCGCAACGACTTAGTCCCGGGGTTCGTGTCTATTTATTGTCCTTCTCATTCACATTGTTATTTTTTGGATCTTTGTTGTACAGGCAACGTTCTGTTGTATCCTGGATGTTTTGTATATTTTTTTAACGTTTATTTATTATTGACAGACAGAGAGAGACAGAGCGTGAGCAGGGGAGGGGCAGAGAGAGAGGGAGACACAGAATCCGAAGCCGGCTCCAGGCTCTGAGCGGTCGGCACAGAGGCTCGAACCCACGAACCATGACATCATGACCTGAGCCCAAAGTCAGTTGCTCAACCGACTGAGCCACCCAAGGCCCCCCTGGATGTTTTGTATATTATAATTGTGAGGCCCTGGATCCTATTTATTCTGCTGTTTTTGCAGCAGTTACTTTGACGAGGTGTAGCATGAAGGCCAGGGTGAATGTGACTGTTCAGCTTCCCACTCGGGTCCACCAACGCCACCCGATAAAAGTAGACCACTGACTCCTACTTCCAGATTGACAATGAGTAAGGTTCGCCTCCCCGCTCAGCCCTGTCGATGCTTCCCTAGTAAAATGGGACGTCGGCTGACGTTGTCTTGTTGCCTGGAAATGAGCGTCGAAGCTCAGCTTCCCTCCGCAAACAGAGGCTGCGAGGGGACAGGGCTTCAACCACTTTGCTCCGCCCGGTCGATCTCTGGTAGGTTCGGAGACTCAGCTTTTCACTGGGTTGAGCCGATGTGAAGGTGGGCCGGGAAGGAATTGGAATCCTCACTGGTCTCTACTCATACAGTCTTCTTCAGTCTTGTGGACCCCCGTCGAGGGTGGAGGGCCCACTTGCTTCTGGGTCCTGTCGACGTGAGAGGGGAGAGGAGGTGAAGCCTTAGGTGGTGACTGGCCCGCTGCATATCACCTCATTAAGTCTCTTTGTGGCCCACTACGAGTAGAGGATCTGACCACTGCTGGACCCTGTTGACGCTCCACGGCTCGGGAATGCGAGCTCCGCTGTAGTCTGCCAGGTGGGTGACGAACGTGTAGTTCCACGCTCGACTGCAGTCACCACTGGTCGGGGAATAAGAGCGTTGCTACCTACTTTGGTCTGGGTTGGGGGTAGAGGGGAAGACCAACCACTCCCCACGCAGCCCTACTGAAACCCCAGGAGGGTAGCGTGTGGCTTTCCGCCGGGGGTTGGCTGGAGTGGTGAGAATTCCAAACACTTTTCTGTTATTAGGCCCTGCTCTTTCTGGGCCTTCTGCGAGA
Source organism: Lynx canadensis (assembly GCF_007474595.2). NCBI lineage: Eukaryota > Metazoa > Chordata > Mammalia > Carnivora > Felidae > Lynx > Lynx canadensis. Next base: position 93,020,652 of record NC_044321.2, read on the forward strand.
AGGAACAGGTGCTTCTTGGAACATTGATGTTTCTCTGTGCTTGTTGGCAGTTCCAGGTTGGGGGATTCTATAGCAGCTTTGATACATGGGAGGCAATAAGCAACCCCAGACAACTTGCAATCCTGTCATTCCACAAGTCCCCGTGTCCCCGGGCAGACCTTCTACTTTTTCCCTCTTTCAGAATCCCCCCATGCTCGTTTATTGTGCCAGGTGCAGGGTTTGGTGGATGTTTTTTACAATTGTTTTAATGTGTATCTTTTTTTGAGAGACAGAAAGACAGAGACAGAGACAGAGCGTGAGCCGGGGAGGGGCAGAGAGAGAGGGAGACACAGAATCGGAAGCAGGCTCCAGGCTCCGAGCTGTCAGCGCAGAGCCCGGCGCGGGGCTCGAACCCACGAACTGTGCGATCATGACCTGAGTCGAAGTCGGACGCTCAACCGACTGAGCCACCCAGGGGCCCCTGGGGATTTTTCTCCCCAGGGAATTAAAACCAATTTTAATATTTGCACCGTGAAAACAATTACATAAATATGCTATAGATCATACATTTCAGAACCAAACGCACAAAACCTGTATCAGTCAGAACTCGTAGTTACATCGGGTATTTTTCTCTACTTCCTGTTAGGACAAGACACAAGAAGAGCTAAAAGGAAGGAATTAACAAAACACAAGCTTACTTTTCAGTAATAAAATGAAGTGCGGACACGATCAGCTTTAATTTTTACTTCTGGAATAGTATCTATCTACAGTGAGAATTGATATAACAGCACCTTAAGGTACTACACCCTTGTCGTGTGTTGTAATTCCCCTGTAGATTTTTTTTTTAATGTTTACTTATTTAACGGATGGAGAGAGAGAGTGAGCAGGGGAGGGCCAGAGAGAGAGAGAGAGAGAGAGAGAGAATCCCAGACGGGCTTTGTGCTGTCAGTGGGGAGCCCGACGCGGGGCTCGAGCCCATGAATCCTGAGATCATGACCTGAGCCGAAATCAAGAGTCGGACGCTTAACTAACTGAGCCACCCAGGAGACCCTGCAGGGGTTTGTTTTGTTTTTTAATAGTAAGATGGAAAACGTGGAAAGAATAGGGATGCTACATTTTAGCGCAAAGAGAAGTCCAGTTCCATAGGATTTTAATCAACAAACGTACCCACTGAGTAAACTACTGGATGCAAAACATCATGGTAGGTGATATGAAGACATTCAAGAATGCTAAGCCAGGTCCAGTCCCTCTAGAAGCTTACATGAGATGTATTTAGTTGAGTGTATTTGGTTTAACAGAACAGTGACAGAAAATGGAATACAAGTTTTATATATAAAAAATATAACAGGGGCGCCTGGGTGGCGCAGTCGGTTAAGCGTCCGACTTCAGCCAGGTCGCGATCTCGCGGTCCGGCAGTTCGAGCCCCGCGTCGGGCTCTGGGCTGATGGCTCAGAGCCTGGAGCCTGTTTCCGATTCTGTGTCTCCCTCTCTCTCTGCCCCTCCCCCGTTCATGCTCTGTCTCTCTCTGTCCCAAAAATAAATAAACGTTGAAAAAAAAATTAAAAAAAAAAATAACAATGTGGGATAAAATATGCCAACTGTCAAAGTCAAAAGCGTTCGGTGTGGGCTAAGGAAGACAGGAGAGACAGTGCAACTTTGGCTAAGGATCATTATTTTCAAAGCAATTTCAGAGCAAAAAGTTCCTGATTGTTTTTTTTTTTTTTTAAGGGGATTAGGGCATATTGCTATCCGGTCATTGTGTTATATTTTATCGCTGGTGTGCTTGTTTGTTGAGGGGCCAACGTGGCAGAGGTGGGAGACAAAAACAAATCTAGGAAAGAGAAACAATGCCAGCTTGCATGGTCAATTTGTGCTTTTAGTTGGAGGACGTCGATATTATATAAAGCGTTCTGTCTCCACATAGTGATACCTGCAGAGACTGTCTACTCCCCTCCCTCTCTCCCTGCCTCCCTGTCTCCTTCCCTTTCTTTCTTTCTGATTGGAATATTCATTCAGTACACATTTTCTGAGCTTTCGTCTGTTTTTGTTTTGGGTACCAGACGATAGTGTAGGTATAGTGTATAAGCTCCTTCTTTCTTGGAATCTGTTGTCTAAGTGAAAGAGGTTGGCAAGATACAGAATTAGCTCCAATAACCAAACAATGTATGTTTCCGGGACCATATAAGTGGTGTAGGAAATACGTGCAGTAGGGGTTTTTTTTGTTTGTTTGTTTTGTTCTGTTTTTTTTTGGGGGGGGGGAGGGGGCAACTGCTATTTTCTATGATGCTTTCCGAAAGATCATAGATTTTATCCAGCATATTCTCCACTTGCCTTTCTCCCTGTCACCCTTTCGAACCACTCGGCCCCAACTATCGTATCCATGCTTCAATTTGCATTCCAAATGAAGATTAGTAATCAAGCATGGCCTGTCAATTCAAGCCGACATTTCAGTAGCCAAGCTAAACATTTTTTGGAACACCATAGAAGGAAGACCACGGCATACTGAAGGCAAGGTGATCAAAGCTTTTTTTCCACGAAAAGATGGGAGAAACGAAGTGATACATTTTAGCATCATCCCAAATTAATTTAGAATTTCTCACTTTATAGCCCAATCACTCAAGTATCAAAAAACCCTTCTATAAAAATTTGGTATGAAATGTTCCATTCAGCCCAGGAGTGACATTTTTTCTTGTATTTGAGAAAAAGTGAAAAGAAAAACAACAGATGTTGAATTATAGAAATAAGAATTTCAGATGGTTTATTTTCTTTGGAATCCATGTAACTTTAGGACAGACCCATTTATTTAAATTACATTTTACAGATGGGTAGTCTGAGAAGAGATTCCTCCTGGGAGTGGAAAAAAAGTGAAAAGAAAAAAAGAAAAGAAGGAAAATCTGCTATGGCTCTTCATGTCTTTGGGCAAGATCGTCCTCATGAAGAGGTTGTTTTCTTTTTGCCCACAATCCTCCCCCGAATGGAAAAGCCTTGCCTTCATCCCAAATGCACCCAGCCTGTCTCTCTAATACCCAGAAGAATCAAATCCTCTCTGCTTTTGGTAGTCAAGTCTCCCTCTAGGTAGATTCTTGCTCTGTCGTTCTCTGCGTGGAGCACTTTTTCCATGGCGGTTGAGTTCATTTTAGGACAAAAACACCCTGAATGACTTCTCTCACAAATAAACCATCTTTCCTTCCCCATTTTCTTAAAAACAAAAAAAATTATGAAGGATCTTGCTTTCAAGATGGAATTTGCTGGAGGCAATTGTGTACATTGTACAAATCCCAACCGTGGTTCCTCGTGATTGCTCTTTCGTGCTTCTATTTTTCTTGCGTGTTCTGGTATTTTTATTTGTTTCCTTTGGCCTTTCTTGCTCTCTTGCTGTCCTCTGTCTCTCTTTGTCTCTATCTGCCTCTCTCTCTCTCTCTCTCTCTCTCTCTTTTAACTCCATGTTCTGATTCTCACCAACACATATTTCTCTGTGGTGATTTGTCTTATGTATGATACATACTTTCACTTAATAACTGAGAGTTTTAGATCCAATATCCAAAAGACTGTCTTGCTCTTTTCTCACAATTTGAAAGGACCACGGAGTCCCTTTCAGGAATCTCTGGCTTTAGCAACAAAATTGTATTTCAACCAATCTGTCTCTGTCTTTTACAGCTCATTTATTCTCATGGATTTGCTTAATTTTTTGACAAAGTTGAGCCTTCTGTTTCTAACCAGCGTTTATTCTAAATTCCTTCCATTTGCCTCTCCTTTAACTACATTACATGTTTATTTCAAAATATTGAAGCTGCTTGGGACGCCTGGGTGACACAGTCAGTTTTAGCATCTGAGTCTTGATTTCAGCTTTAGGTTATGATCTCACAATTCGTGAGTTCGAGCCCCGTGTGGGGCTCTGCACTGACAGCATGGAGCCCGCTTGGGATTCTCACTCTCCCCCTCTCTCTGACCTTCCTTCGCGCTCTCTCTCAAAATACATAAATAAACTTAGAAGATTTCTGAAAAATATCAAAACTGTTTATTAAAATATGATAGACTGGGGCGCCTGGGTGGCGCAGTCGATTAAGCGTCCGACTTCAGCCAGGTCATGATCTCGCGGTCCGGGAGTTCCAGCCCCGCGTCGGGCTCTGGGCTGATGGCTCAGAGCCTGGAGCCTGTTTCCGATTCTGTGTCTCCCTCTCTCTCTGCCCCTCCCCCGTTCATGCTCTGTCTCTGTCCCAAAAATAAATAAACGTTGAAAAAAAAAATAAATAAAATATGATAGACTGAATATACAAATGGACAATAGCCAGACCATATATAAAAACAGAACTCTGACCCACTATCTGCACATTTGTGTGTTTATACGTGTTTGTATGAACATATGCCTTCGTTTCTCTTGGGCAAACACCTTTTTTCCAGTGTGATGACGTTGATCAACTTTTCACATGCAAATTGTCTGCGCAACAGGATTTTTTTTTTTTTTTTTGCAACGTGTCTGTAAAATGTTGTATCTATTTTTAAACTACTCCCTTATTATTGAGTTTTGAGAGTGGACAGCAAGTTCTGGATACAAGTCTTATAGCAAACATATGATTCAGAAATATTTTATCTTAGTCTGTGGCTTGTGTTTTCATTCTTGACAGTGTTTTTTGCTTTTTGGTTTTTGGGTGTCTTTGTTTTTTTTTTTTTTTGGTGGACAAGAGTTTTTGATCTTGATGAAGTAAAATTTAGCAACTCATTCTATTATAGATTAGTTTTCCATATATGTGTGGATCTATTTCCGGGCAATCAGTCGTGTTTCACTGACCTATTTGTCTATATTTGTATCAACACCGTGCTGTTTTGATTATGTAACTTTATAATATGTCTTGAAACTAGGTAACATTAGTTCTCAAGATTTGTTGTTTTTCAAAGTTGTTCTGACATGCTGACTTCTTTGCACTTGCATATGAATTAGAGAATGTCAATTTCTAGAAAAAAAAAGAGTGCTGGCATTTTGATTGGGATTTCATTAAATCTATAGATCAGTTTGGGGAGAATTAATGTTAAATACTCACCTTGCCGGTCAATGAACTAACTGTATCTCTCCATTTATTTAGGCCTTCCTTTATTTCCTTCAGCGAAGTTCTGTCATTTTTAGCGTAAAGATTTGTCAAGTTCTCTGTCAAGTTTGTCATTGACTATTTCATATTCTTGATGGTCTTTTAAATGGTTTTTCTTTCAGTTTACGATCGTTCGTTGCTAGTACATAGAAATGAAATTGGCTTTTATATGTTGATTTTATGCCCTGCAACCTTGCTAAACTCATTATTTCTTTCAGCTTTGTTGTCAATTCTATAAACTGATCTAGATGAATTGACCATTATGGATATTCTTTCTTGAAATATTTTTTTCTGTGCCTCCCTTCCTTCGATTGGGATTTCGCTAAATCTATAGATCGGTTTGGGGAGAATTAACATTAAATACCAGCTTGCCAGTCAAGGAGGTGGGGAGGCACAGAAAAAAATACTGTTTTTCATATTTATTTATTCTTGTGTTTTACATTAGGCCCTTGAAGTTGTCCCTCAGCGGACCGAAGCCATTTTCTCTGCGTTGGATTCTACTTTCTTTGTTTCATTTTGAGTTTTTCTCTCTCGCTATGGCTTCCAGTTTATTAATCTATTCTTTGGTAATATCGAATCTGTCGTTAACCTACCCAGCGCAGTTTCTATCTCATACATTGTCTTTTTCATTTTTAGATGTTTTCTTTGGTGTTTCTTTAAGAAAAGAAAAACAAAAACAAAACAACTCTTCCATATTAAGCCTCTGACTCTCGATTTCGGCTCGGGTCATGATGTCACGGTTTGTGAGTTCGAACCCCGCGCTGTGCCCTGTGCTGACAGCGTGGAGCCTGCTTGGGATTCTGTCTCTCCCTCTCTCTTCCCCTCCCCCCCCAAAATAAATAAGGGGACATTAAAAAAAAAAAGTCTACCCTATCTTAACTTTTGAACGTATAGAAAGCAGTTGTAATAACTTCTTTAATGTCTTTCTCTGTCGATTCTAACATTGGTGTCAGTTCTGGAGTGGTTTTAACTGATTTCTTTCCCTCATAACTTACATCTTTCTGCCTTTTTTGCATACCTGGTAATCTTTGCTTAAAGGTCAGATATTGGGATGGGGCGCCTGGGTGGCTCAGTCAGTTCAGCATCTGACTTCGGCTCGGGTCATGATCTCACAGCTTGTGAGTTTGAGCCCCGCGTGGGGCTCTGTGCCGACAGCTCAGAGCCTGGAGCCTGTTTCGGATTCTGTGTCTGCCTCTCCCTCTGCCCCTCCCCTGCTTGTGCTCTGGCTCTCTCTCTCTCTCAAAAAATAAATAAACATAAAATGAAATTTTTTAAAAAGTCAGATATTGGGAATTTGACCTTGTCAGTTGCTGAATAATTTTTGAATCCCACCAATATTCTCAAAGAGCTTTTCTTTCCTGGGACACAGTGAATTGGCCTGAACGCTGTCTTATCCTTTTGGATCTTGCTGTTGGGCTTTTTGAGATGGGACCAGTCCAGGGTGGATTATCTTTTTGCCTTAGTCAACCTGATGTCGCACGAGTCATGACGTTTTCTTACCTTTTCGGCAGAAGTAAACGCTATTTCTATCCCCGTATGAACCCCAGGCATGGTGATCTCCAATCCTTTAGGATGGTCATTTTTCCAGTCCCAGTTTCCTCACACACATTAACCTACCAAGTCTCAGCCAAATACGAGCCAGGGGTTTCCGGAGGTCTCCCGAGTTTTTCTGTCTGTACAGCTCTCCCTGCTCTGGCTGTGTTTCGTCTGCCCCCCACCACCACCCGCCCCCACTCTCAGCACTCCCTCCTCATCTCAGAGAGTCCTGGGTTCTGGATTTGTCTATGGTGGTCCAGGGTCCACACTCTCTAAACACAGGGGGCCGGAACAACACGATCGCTCTCACGGGCTACAGGGAGACCAGCGTCACTTTCAGAGACGCTCGACCACGGGCGGGAGGTTGGTTAGCAGTGCCGGGCAGGTCAGGGTCAGGACAGAACGTTCCAAGGTGGGTAGCATTCTTTCTCCTTGATTTGTAGGCAGACGAAACACGTGCCTTGAGTCAGTGTGCCAGACAGCATGTGAGCAAAGTACCAAAGAACTTTTGATCAACGTACCAAAGAACACAAAGTGTCTCTGACAAAGACATATTGCTCCCTGAACAGAAGGCCAGCATTTTGCACTGTGATTTTAATTTTTTCAATGTTTATTTATTGTTGAAAGAGAGAGAGAGAGAGAGAGAGAGAGAGAGGAAGCGCATGAGTCGTGGAGGGTCAGAGAGAGAGGGAGACGCAGAATCCGAAGCAGGCTCCGGGCTCCGAGCCGTCAGCACGGAGCCCGACGCGGGGCTCGATCCCACGAACTGGGAGATCACAACCTGAGCCAAAGTCGGACGCTCCACCGACTGAGCCACCCAGGCGCCCTTGCCCTATGATTTTGATTAAATATGGACTCGTACTTATTTCTGCTGGGGCTTTTCTCTGAAGTCGTGATGGAAGTTCAAGGGACAGCCCTCAGCGAGCAAAATATTTGCTTTCCACACACCTTGTTGCAAGAGTATATCCAAATTGTAAAAAGTTTGCAAACGGTGTTCTGGTCTGGGGATACATAAGTGATTCAGGCGTAATAAATGAATCTGCTCAGTTAAGGAAATATATATACAAATGACTCCTGGCTTACAGAATATAATGCAAATAATTGCAGTAGTATCGTGAAAGCCTATTGGTAAATAGATGGTTGCCGGAAGATATTGAATGGCTGCCATGTGCAAGAAGAAAATCATTCCGTGGGGCTTAGGAGGCACATAGTTCATTTCTTTCACTCACAAATACCTTATACTTCCCAAGCAGTTTTTTTGGGGGGGGGGGGCGGTTTTGATTCTTAAAACAATCCGGTGAAGTGGAAAAAAAGACGTGCTTTTCCCGAATCCATGGTCAGCGGTTTCATGTTAATAGCTTGAAAATGGCCATAGCAGGGATATTAACACCTTGCAAATCACCAAATGCTACCGATACTTACCCGCCCCCATCTCCCAGCCAGCTGTGAAATATTTGCTAGGGCATCACTGGAGACAGATAAATAACGGTGGGGCGCTTGGCTGGCTCAGTTCGAAGAGCGTCCGACTTTTGATCTCTGGGTCAGGAGTTCAAGCCCCGCGTGAGTGTGGAAATTACTTAAATGAACAAATAAACCTGTTAAAAAAAGATAAATAAGGAGGCCGAGGCTCACCTACGTGAAGTGACTTCACCAAAGTCTAATAGCAAGGAGGTGACTGAGTCACTGAATCAGCTCTTCCTTAGGGCTGGGGTCAGAAAACTACCATCTGAGAGCTGACATCCGTGGTAAAAAGGGGGTGTCTGGGCGTCAGTCGGTTAAGCGTCCCACTCTTGACCTTGGCTCAGGTCATGGTTTCATGGCTCACGCGTTGGAGCCCCACATGGGGCTCTGCGATGACAGTGTGGAGCCTGTCTTCCTGACAGCGTGGGGGGGGGGGGCGGTGCAGAGAGAACCCCCCCCGCCTCTGTCACTCAAAAATAAATAAATAAACTTAAAAAAATTTTTTTAAGGTTGTGGGGAAAAGAAGGAGTATGCAACAGAGGACATGTGTCACAGGAAAGCTTGTCAAAGGCGAGCAGGTTAAAATATTTATTATTTGGCTCATTACACAACCAAATTTGCTAATCCAGAGCCTCTGCTCTATCACTGGCCCTACGGCAAAGAGTTCTGCTTGCCCATCAAATCCCATTCTCCGTATCCTCTCCCAGTAATTGAGCTGTAACTGCACGCTTGATTGTCTAGCGAAGCTGTATTACCCAACATCCCTCGTGTCTAGGTGTAGTTAAATGATTATGGAAGTGATCTGGGCATTTGAGTCATTCTTTAAAAAATGATGACTGCCCTGGGATCACTCCTCTCTTTTCCTTCCTGCTGACTGGAAAATTTGAAGGTTGGAGTAACGACGTTAAAAACCACTTACTGAGGCTTGCACAACTTCCCTGCTAATCTGGGAGCCTAGGGTCCATTTGTGAGGCCGAGTCCATTTACCCATGCAGGGTTTTCTTACATGAAACAGAAATCAGTGTCCGTCTTTGGGTAACCATTGTAGCGTTTGGTCTCTTCATTCTGGTAATTTAGCCTTTATCCTATGCTACTTTCCTGGCTGGGGCGCCTTCCCTGCAAAAGTCTTCCCTTGTGTCCCCAAATCTCTCTTCAAACTTAATTACTTGGGCTTTGGGGGGTAGCAAGTGGGGAAGCCAACATTTGCAACCAAGTGTTGTGACCTCATTATGATTTAAAATAAGCGCCTCTAGGGGCGCCTGGGGGGCTCAGTAGGTGGAGCGTCAGACTTCAGCTCAGGTCATGATCTCTCAGTCTGTGAGTTCGAGCCCCGCCTCGGGCTCTGCGCTGACAGCTCCGGAGCCCGGAGCCTGCTTCGGATCCTGTGTCTCCCTCTCTCTCTGCCCCTCCCCTGCTCACGCTCTGCCTCTCTCTGTCTCTCAAAAATAAATAAAAATGCTGAAAGAAATTTGTGTAAATAAGGGGCAGAAGGAGAGAGAGAATCTTAAGCAGGCTCCACGCTCAGTGCGGAGTCTGACACGGGGATCGAATCCATGACCGTGGGGTCATAACCTGAGCCAAAATCAAGAGTCAGGCGCTCAACCAGCTAAGACACCCAAGTGCCCCTCCTATGAGTTGTCTTGAAAGGGAAGCCAACCTCAGGGTTTCCTTCCTCCACATCCTCACCAGCTTTTGTCATCTCTTGGCTTTTGGTAACAGCCATTCTAACAGGCGTGAGGTGACGTATTCATCGTGGTTGTGATCTGTATTTCCCTGATGATGAGCGATGTTGGGCGCCTTGTCATACATCTGTTGGCCATTTGTATGTCTTCTGTGGAAAAGTGTCTATTCAGTTCCTTCGCTTCTTTTTATTTTTTTAATGTTTATTTATTTTGAGAGAGATAATGTGCGTGCAGGGGAGGGGCAGAGAGAGAGAGGGAGACAGAGAATCCCAAGCAGGCTTCGCACTGTCAGTGCAGAGCCAGACGTGGGGCTTGAACCCACAAAGGTGAGATCATGACCCGAGCCGAAACCAAGAGTCAGATGCTTAATGGACTGAGCCATCCAAGTGCCCCCTCCTTGGCCCATTTTTAAATTGAGTTGTGTTTTGTTTTTGTTTTTGTTTCTTGCTAATGAGTTGTGTGAGTTCCTTGTATATTTTGGATGTTACCCCCTTACTGGATATGTGGTTTGCAAATATTCTCATTATATAAGTTGCCTTGAACACTGTTGGTGAAAATGTTAACTGGTACAGCCACTATAGAAAATTGTATGGAGGTTCCTCAAGAAATTAAAAAGAGAACTATATGATCCAGGAACCCCATTTCTGTGTACATATCCAAAGGATATGAAACCATTATCTGAAAGAGATATCTGTACTCCCAATGTTCACTGCAGCTCTATTCGTAATAGCCAAAGTATGGACACAACCCTAAGCGTCTGTTAATCGAAAAATGGATCAAGAGAACATAACATGCACACACACACACACACACACACACACACATTAGAATATTATTCAGCCTTTAAAAAAAGAAATCCTGTCATTTGCAACAACATGGATGACCTTGGAGGGCATTATGCTAAGTGAAATAAACCAAACAGAGAAAGGAAAACACTACATCCTATCACTTTTTTGTGGAATCTAAAAAATTAAAAAAAAAAAAAAAGAACCCAATGAAACAGAGAACAGAAAAGTGATTGCCAGGGGCAGGGAAAACCGGGAGACCTTGGTACAATGATAAAAAGAAACTTTCAGCTGTAAGATGAACAAGGTCTGAGGATCTAATGTGCAACATTGTTACTACACTTGGCTAAACCTAATTTGCTAAGAGAGTAGAACTTAAATGTACTCACCCCCCAGAAAAAAATGAAACCATGAATATGTGAATTAACTCGATGGAGGGGGGGATTGTTTCACAGTGTGTACAAACATCACATCATCAAGGTTTCACACTTTAAATATCTTACAATTTTCTTTGTCAATTACACTTTGATAAAGCTGGGGGGGGCGGGGGGAAGAAGCCAATTCAGTAGGCACTCCAATTTGCTCATCTAATGATGAATATAAAAAGAATCTTTGGTCTCAAATGAAATCTTCAAATGTCTTAAAATAGCTCATCATTCCAATCCTGCTCTCTGAGACCAATCTGTAAATTACATTACACCAACCTGTAATGGATAAAATGTATTTAATGTGAAGTCATGCTTGTTTGGATAAATGGAAAAAGACTTTTTGAAATGAGAAATGCAATTTTGATTTAATTTGTTGAGGCACTAAATCAATAGATTGTGCAAGTTGAAAGAGCACTTAGGCCAAACTTATAAATTCAGATCTTCTAATATCTCCAAGCTCTCTTCTATATCTTCTCTCTGGTTCTTGAAAATTGCCTTTGCTTTGTTCCCTAGTTTCTGTTCTGATGGAGCTTCTTTCTCTGTGTTGTGTTTCGGCATTTAATAGCACAGAGGACAGGATCAGTCACTGTCTGTCTGTCTCCCTGTCTCTGTATCTGTCTCTCTGTGTCTGTCTCTCTGTATCTCTCTCTCTCTCTCTTTTTCTCTCTCACACACACACACACACACACACTTTTTCAAGGGGATTCGGGTTGATAATAAGTCAATAGAAATCCTTTTACATTTTTTCTAAACATACTCCTCCTGCATAATGGTGTTGAAGGAGGTCATTGAGATGACCTGACTGCCTGTTGACCCTAACGCCGGATCAGGGGAATTCGTGGTTCCTCACCCCCTTCTCTGTCCTTAAATGTACCTTCCACTATCGCTTCTCGGCCTTTTGGCTAAGATCAAGTGAAATGTACCTTCCACCAACCATTGCACACCAGGAGCCATTTTAACGACAAAAGAGGAATGTGATGAGACACTCTGGACTGTATATACAACTGAACCCAGTTAAGATCCCTATTATTAAGATATTATTTTTTAAGTTTATTTATTTCTTTTTAGAGAGAGAGCAGGAGCAGGGCAGAGAGAGAAGGAAAGAGAGAATCCCAAGCAGGCTCCGTGCTGTCAGCACAGATCCCAACTCGGGGCTCGAACTTACAAACCGGGAGCTCATGACCTGTGCCGAAATCAAGAGTGAGATGCTTAACCTCCTGAGACACCCTGGCGCCCCAAGGTATTATTATATAGAGATATAAACTTTTAAGATTCCGGTGGGCAGATGCGGAGATAGGCTCGTCGTGTGACGACTCAATACAAGTCCCGTATGTAAGTTCCCTTGCGTATTAAACCTGCCACTTACCATTCCTGAGTGGCCCCTTTCTTCTGGCTCTCCCTGCCCTCCCCTGTATGTGCCAATTTCGAATTTGGTCTGGAAAATGACCTGAACCATGGCTGTCATCAGTAGATTAGGGTACAAGACCAACTCCTTAGGGTGGGTCCTCTGGGTCAGCTTATCTGGACAGCAAAGAGGTAACCAGCATGCTTTGAACCAAGATCGCCAAGAAACGCAGGGATAAAATACTCATTTATCCTTTTATTCGGTCAAAAACATTTATCCAGGGTTTAATTAATGATACAGACTGACATAGTACCAGGAAAACAGCAGCTGGAAACAAAACGAAACAAAACAAAAAAACAAAACAGATGTGGTTTCTGCCCTCCTAGAACTTGCTGACTGTGGAATATCTGAGCAAATAACAACATGTGAGTTGAGTGCGATGAAAACCAAAGCCAAGGAACGGTGGGATGTACAGTAGAGTTTCCTCCTCTCTCCAGGTACCCTTGCTTAAAAATGACAGGATTTCTGGGAGAGCTGACGGCGTGAATTATTCCTTCTTTAAATCACCAGAATCAACCGCATTTTCTTATGACAGTAGGGATCAGGAGAGACGGACCACACTGAGGGTCTTGGGGTCAAGGACACCGGAAGGAGGGAAATACTATGCATGCCAACTTTTTCACTGGGGATTGCGGTCACCGGCTCAAATGCTAACAGCGAAGGAGTAGATAAAATGCAAGCGAAGGGAGCCGGCTGAATGGAAGGCAATATGGTGTTGGGGGGGCTGTAGACGACTGGCTCAGGCATCCTACAGAGTGCAGTCGCTACTCAGCTGTTGCTACAGGGGTAGGGGTGGTCAAGATATCCGGATCTTTCAATTGTAAGAGAAGTCAGAAGTCTAGATTGTAGTGCAAGACGTCCCAATTGTAAAACGTTGGCAGTTAATTCGTTAGATGTTTAACCATTTTTAATGGCGCGCCTGGGTGGTTCAGTCGGTTAAGTGTCCAACTCTTGATTTCGGCTCAGGTCATGACCTCACGGGGTCGTGAGTTCGAGCCCCATCGGGCTCTGCGCTGACAGGACGGAGCCTGCTTGGGATTCTCTCCCTCTCTCTCGGCCCCTCCCTCTCCCTCCATCTCTCTCTCTCAAAAATAAATAAACATTTAAAAATAGAAATGAAAAATAAAATTCTGTATGAAGCAAAATAGATCTGTAGCTCACATGTGGGCCAGAGTCACGACTTTGTAACTTGTCTTCTATATTATAGGTAAAAGATTTGTGAAATGACGAAGGGAAGAAAGGGAAGGAAAATGACGAGTTAGCAGTGGTTTCAGACGCTTCCAAGGCTACAAAGGAAAATATTAGCTGAACAGTTGTGTTTTTGTTTTTGTTTTTGTTTTTGTTTTTTTTTGAGCAAAGAGCACCCAGGAAGATTTGCTAAAGAGGTAATGAAATATTTCCACCCAGAGTAACCACTGTCCTTATTTGTGTATTTATAATGTCATTCTTATTATGGTGTTATTACATGTGTAGACGTATCAGGAAAACAGGACCACGAGTATTATGGGTGTCGTGGACTAAACTGCAAGAAAATAAATTTCTATTGTTTCAGCCACCCAGTCGGTGTTATTTTGGTAGGGCGGCTCTGGCCAACTAATACAACGGCAACACGTGACTCGCTACGGTAATCGGATCTTACCTCCACCCGAATCACTGAAAAGGGGTGACCAACTTACAAAATGTGGAGAAATTTGAGGAATGGAGCACACATGGCTGCTGAGTTTGTACCATGAAAGTTTTAATGGAGAGTTCTATGGAAACCACCAACTCTGCAAACGCTGCTCCCTTAGTGGAGACAGCTGCTTCCGGGAGACCACAGCCAAGCACTTGGGGATGCCCTTGAGCCTGCCACAGACTGGTAAGGCCATTCGTCAGAAAGATGAGCTGGCAATGGAACAGAAGAACAGGGACAAGGTAGGGCCCTCTAAGCTTCTATCTGCCTATCGCTATAGCTCACATTCACCGACGGCCTAGTATATTAGCTTCTGTTTCGCTTCTGCCTTCCAAATGGCCCACTCACATACAGAGGATTCTTGAAAACACAGCTTCCAGTTTTAATCCGGAAGAAGTCACACAGAGTACGCCGTGATTGATCTATTCTCCCGCTGATGTACATTTGGGCTGTTTCTTGTCTCTGGCTATTTCGAAGAGTAGTGAAAGAATGCCGTCCATGTCTTCTGGTACTCAACGTGCAAGAATTTCTCTATGGGGTATGCATCAGAGTGGGATTCCTAGGTGTGTGCATTTTTGAATTTTCAAGATAATGCTAAGTTCTTTTTCTTTTTCTTTTTTTTTAATGTTTATTTTGAAGAGAGAAAGAGCACAAGTGGGAGAAGGGCCCAGAGAGGCAGAGACACAGAATCCGAAGCAGGCTCCAGGCTCTGAGCTGTCAGCACAGAGCCCGACGTGGGGCTCCAACCCACAAGCCATGAGATCATGACCTGAGCCCAAGTCAGACGCTTAACTGATTGAGCCACCCAGGCGCCCCGCCCCCCACCCCCCGAATTATTTTTCAGAGTGGTTTTCCAATTTTGAATCCCAGCGGTAGTGTATAAGAGCTCCCATTACGTCATATCTTGGAAAGCACTTGGAATGCTCAGGCTTTTAATTTTCGTGATCTGGAAAGCATAAAATGATATGTCATGTGCTTTTATTTTTCAATTCCTTGGTCACTGATGAAAATTAGCATACATTAATATAATTTTTGAGCTTTGTTTTATGTGAAATTCTATTCGTAGAGTTAGTCCATTTTTGGGGGGGGTCATTTGTGGTTTTTCTATATTTAATCATAGGGGTTATTTATTATGCCTGTCAATCATTTTGCAGTCATACGGGTTGCAAGTTATCTTCGCTTATTTTTTGACTTGTCTTTAAATACATAGTGCTTTTGATAAAGAGAATATCTTAATTTTCATGGAATCAAATGCGCCTGCCTTTTCCCTTATGGAATTTATATTTTGTATATTTATAAAGGAATCCATCCTTACCTGAGATCAAAAAGATATTCTTCCATACATTCTTCTAAGAAAGTTTTGATTTTCCCATATAAGCGTTTAGCCTACTGTGAACTTATTTTTGTGTATGGCATGCGGTTTCCGTATCTCAATTGAATACACAATTGTATCTTGTATCTAAAACGAATAAACATTTCTCTCAGTACTATTTCCTCATTTACTGAATGGTCATTCCCTTTCTAGTCCCTTGCAATATCTATCACCCAATCATCATCTCTTTTCTTCCTCCTTGCCTTCTTCCTTCCCTCACACTCTACCTCACTCCCTCCTTAACATCTTTCCTTCCTTCCTCACTTCTTTTCTCCCTCCCTCCCTCCTTCCCTTTTTTCCTTCCCTCATTCCTTCCCTCCTTCCTTCCTTCCTCCCTTCCTTCCTTCCTTCCTTCTGTGATGTAGCCCTGATCCAGTACCGTATTGTCTCAATTTCTGTATCTTATGTGAAATTTTGATACATGGCAGAAGTCATTTTTTTCTACTTCAGTGGTGTCTTCACTTTTAGCTTTGCCACAATTCCAAAATCGTGTGCTCAAGTTCTAAGAAAATCCCTATCGTTATTTTGATTGGAACTGTGTCGAATCTATAGATGAATATTGGAAGAAGTGACATTTTATGATACTGAGTTTCCTATACAAGAACAAAATAAATTTTGCAAGGCACCCGGGTGGCTCAGTCGGTTGAGCGTCTGACTTCCGCTCAGGTCATGATCACCTGACTCATGAGTTGGAACCCCGTGTCGGGCTCTGTGCTGACAGCTCAGAGCCTGGAGCCTGCTTCAACTTCTGTGTCTCCCTCTGTCTCTGCCCCTCCCCTGCCATATATTATTATTTTTTAAACATCCTCATTGAAATATAATTCACCTACTATACAATTCAGCCTTTTAAAGTGTACAATTTGGGGCACCTGGCTGGCTCAGTCAGTAGAGAAAGCGACTCTTGATTTTGGTGTTGTAAGTTCGAGCCCCATGTTGGGTGTAGACATCACTTAAAAATAAAATCTTGAAAAACATGAAGGGTTCGACCCAATGGTTTTTACCACGGGGACAGAGTTGTGTCACCATTGCCACAGTCAATTTTAGAACATTTTTATTGACCCAACCAAAAATCCCATATCCATTGGTCCACACCTCCTTAACCCCTCTCGTCTCTCTCTCCCAGGCCTAAGCAGTGACCAATATAATTTCTGTGTTCCTGGATTTGCCTCCTCTGGACATTTCATATCAAGGGGATTATACAATATGTGGTCTTTTGAGTCTGGCTTTTCTCACTAGTACAATGTCTCTGTGAGTCCATGACTTCAGTTCCTAGAAGGGGATTTGCTACATCATATGGTAAGTCTATGTTTCTGTTTTTTGAAGGACCACCATGTTGTTTTCCACGGTGACTGGACTATTGTACATTTCAACAAATAATCGCAAGCTTTCTAATTTCTCTACATCCTTGCCAACGTGTTTATTCTTATTTTTTACTGACAGCCATCTGTGATGGTTAATTTTATGCATCAACTTGTCTGAACCCAAGTACCCAGGTATTTGGTCAAACATTATTCTTTCTGTCTCTTTAGAAGTATTTTTTAGATGATATTAAAATTTAAGCCAGTAGACACTGAATAAATTACCCATCAAAACGTGGGTGGGCCTCATCCAATCAGTTGAAGATCGTAATAGAAACAGACTGATCTCCATCCAAGAAGAGGGAATTCTGCAGCAGAATGCCTTGGGATCCCAAGTGCGACATCACCTCTTCCCTGGATCTCCATCCTGCTGGTCCTTGAAGCTTGTGAACTTGCCAGTCTCCACAATCATGCGAACCAATCCTTTTATTTTTTTTAAATGTTTATTTATTTTTGAGAGAGCGAGAGAGAGAGAGAGAGAGAGAGACAATGAGCAAGGGAGGGGCAGAGAGAGAAGGGGACAGAAGATCCCAACCAGACTCTGTGCTTACAGCACAAAGCTGGATGTGGGACTCGAACTCACGAACCATGAGATAATGACCTGAGGTGAAGTCAAATGCTTAACCGACTGAGCCGCCCAGGTGCCCCATGAGCCAATACCTTTAAATCAATCACTCAGTCGTACATCCTATTGGTCCTGTTTCCTTAGAGAACTCTGACAAATACATCGCCCTAATTAGTAGTCAATGGTTTTATTTGCATTTCCCTAAGGATTTGTGATATTTATGTTATGTCCAATTATATCAACTTTATTGTGGTATAATTTACATAAAATAAAATATACACATTTTATGGTGTATGGTTTCATGAGTTTGACAAATGTATATATTACACTCAGTATGGAAAACATTTCGGTCACTCCAAAAATTTCATCTTAAATCTTTTCAGTCAATTTCCCCAACAACCCTGGCCCCAGACAACCACTGATATGCTTTCGGTAATTGTAGATTCATTTGGCTTCTTCTAAAATTTCATAGAAAGTGAATCATACAATATATATGTTTCACGTAGCTACTTTCGTACAGGATAACATTTCTGAGACCCATCCATTTCGTTAAGTGTATCTACTCATCCCTTTTTATTGCTTAGTACTATTCCGTTGGAAAGATACACCTCAATTTGTTTATACATTCACAATGTGGTGAGAAACATTTGGACTTTTTCCCCCAATTTTTGGCCATCATGAATAAAGCTGCTATGGAATTATATCACAATAAAGTTGATTTAAAAAATACAATGGCAGGAGTGCCTGGGTGGCTCAGTCGGTTCAGCATCTGATTTCGGCTCAGGTCATGATCTCATGGTTTGTGAGTTCGAGCCCTGTACTGGGCTCTGCATTGATAGTGTGGAGCCTGCTTGAGATTCTCTCACTCCCTCTCTCTTTCTGCCCCTTCCCCCTCTCTATCTCAAAATAAGAAATTACACACACACACACACACACACACACGATATACATGGAAAACATACCAGGAGCAAAATAGCAGAAGAGAAAGCTCCAACCCATCAACCCCCCCCCCCAATAGAAACATTAAACCACAGACAGACGAAGGCTGAACATATGTTTTGTGAGAAGACACGTGTTCTTTAAACTTAGATATATACTGCGTGTTGAGATTGTGGGGACTGTATGGAAAACATACGTTTTACTTTATAAGAAGTCCCTCAAATGGTATCCAAACCGGTAGTAGCCTTTTTTTTTAAATTTTTTTAAGACTGAAGGTGTTTTGATAGGCAAGCGATTAGCAGATTAATGGACCATTTGACTTCCTTTACCGAAAAGCAATATTCAAGAAAGAGGAAGTGTAGACGGATCCTCCTATACTGAGCAACATAGCCAAGTACAAATGAAGTCAATGGTCTACTTCATTGCCATGCTCTGTCACATGTCAATAAAATGAGCCCTCTGCCCGACCAGAGCCCTGGGCCCCTGGCAAACATGCATAAATGAGTGCACTGAGCAGTGATACCGTGAGGAGGGAACTTTGGTTCATGGGGTCAGCTACCGTTGAGGTGGCACGGAAAACCCACAGCCCGACACCCAAAGTCGGCGGTGGTAAGCTCGAGGCGTCAGCCGCGTTCCTCCCACAGCACCGGGGGACTACCGCGGTCAAGCCTGCCGGGGGGCCAAGACCAAGGTCGTGTCGTTGTGCCCGGTCTATTGAGCTGGCATGTTTCTCCTGCCAGGAAGCTCGTGCCTCTCTTTGATGGCCTGCACTCTGACAGAGGCCAACGGCCAATCGGGCTCTCTGTCTGTAAGTCCATGACACGCAGGTAGTGGTTGTCAAAGAGCAGGGCAGACGTATCCCCAAAGCCAAGCCAAGTTTGCCATCGCAGGAGTCGTGACGACCCTGAGACTATCGTCAAGTGGCAAAGTCCCACTGGTCGAGACCCAGCGCCGCGCTACGACGCCATCAGACTGAAGTCTTGGCCGCAGGCAGATACTTCCGTCCCCAGGGACAGACGAGATCTTTAAGTATTTGCAGTCGGTTTCTCTCCCCGTTGGCCAAATCTTGATCTCCCGTCTGTCCACACTTGAGCGTGCGTGGTCTCCGGGGCTGTTCAAAAGAGACTTGACTTCACACCCTTGGCTAGGCACGTCGGTGACCCATCCCATGTGCCGGTGAGGGAAAGAGAAAGCCCATGTTGTCACAGTGGCATTTAAAAACGTAGTGGGTTTCTTACCAATCAATGCATAATCTTGTCCATTAACGAAAGTCACACTCATAAATCTCTCTGAGGTTAGCCCTGCTCTATTTGGGCATCCTATATGACTTCTTTTTCTTTTTTTCAGGGTTGTTTTCTTTTTAATTCTTTTAATGTTTGTTTATTTTTGAGAGAGAGACAGAGACAGAGCGTGAGCAAGGAGGTGCGGAGAGAGAGGGAGACACAGGATCGGAAGCAGGCTCCGGGCTCCAAGCTGTCGGCACAGAGCCCGACGCGGGGCTCGAACTCATGAACTGTGAGATCATGACCTGAGCCGAAGTCGGACGCTTAACCGACTGAGCCACCCAGGTGCCCTTTCCTATTTGACTTCTGAGGAATAACGAATGCTCTTTATTTTATTTTCAATGTTTTTATTGATTTATTTTGAGAGAAAGCAACCAGGAGAACACCAGCAGAGATGAGACAGGGAGACAGAGGGTGAGGGAGAATCCCAAGCGGCCTCTACACTGTCAGCACAGAGCCACACGTGGGGCTAGAACCCACAAACCTTGAGATCATGACCTGAGCCAAAACCGAGAGCGGGATGCTTAACCAACTGAGCCACCCAAGTGCCCCATGAATGCTCTTTAGAAATTGCGAACTCCATTGTTAAATTGAGAAGATCTGGGGACAAGTCCTTACAGATATTTATTTACTTATTTGTTTTTATTTTTTTGAGAGAGACGGAGACAGCGTGAGTGGGGGAGGGGCAGAACGAGAGAGAGAGAGGGAGAGAGAGAGAATCCCAAGCAGGCTCCGCGCTGCCAGTGCGGAGCCTGATGTGGGGCTCCAACTCACAAACCGCGAGATCATAGCTTGAGCCGAAACCAAGAATTGGACGCTGAACCAACTGTGCCTCCCAGGCGCCCTCCCCCCCTAAAGATCTTTAAGGGAGTTTTTGTTCAATTAAATGATTCTTGGAGGTACCACATTAGCGTTTTCTTTGGTCTTACAAAGGATCTTACAATCTTGTTATGCATTTTCTCTTTTCTCTGAAAACCTTCTTTAATCCTAAAATCTTGGAAAGCCTGCAAGTAACAGTTTTTGAACCTTCCTTTCTATTTAACACTGCTTCCTTTGAATAATCTCTCTAGCATTTTTCTATAAGCAACAAGAAGGCAGATGGAACCTTTGATGCTTTGCCTCAAATCTCCTTAGTTACAGTATTTGATTTATTACATTTTTTTTCTATTTTCCAGATACCTGCAGGTGACATTGTGTCTAAACTTTCCACCACTACAAAACAAGGTTTTCCTTCCTTCCATGTTCCAATAAAAAATTTCCTTAGTTTCCCTTCAGCCTTAAATGACCCATTTTCTATGGCCTTCAGGCTTCCACTAATAATCTGAAGGCTCTTCTAACTTTGGCTTAACATCTGGTACTCAAAACACTCCCACGTCAGGTTTCCCTTTTAGGGCAGCATCTCATGTCTATGTAACAGATATCTCCCAGTTAGTATGGCTGTGTGACAAATTAGCCCGGCACTTATGATGTAAAGCAATCATTGATTGTGACTCATGGAATGCATGGGTCAGGAATTCAAACAGGGGAAATGTGGGGACGTTGCTTCTCCACTCCATGGCGTCTGGGGCCTCAGCTGGAAAACACCATTGTGTGTAGAATTTTTTAAACTCTGATCCAAAAAAACTTAGCCTGCCCTACTGCTCTGGTAGTATTTCTTCATTAGGGAGGCAGGAGGGGTGGTTATGTTGGGAACAGCCCCAGGTGAAAACCCCACAGACTTCCACCGTTCTTACGAAGATTCAGTAAATTTTCTTGAACGAACACTTCTTAAATCGTTTAATGCCTTTGGCGAGTTTCCAGTCTTTACATTGTAGTTTTTTTTTTTCATTTTTATTTTTTTTTTAAGTTTATTTATTTGGAGAGAGAACATGAGCAGGGTAGAGGCAGAGAGAGGAGGAGAAAGCAGGCTCCACGCTGTCAGCACAGAGCCCGACACGGGGCTCGAACTCACGAACCGTGAGATCGTGACCTGAGCCGGGATCAAGAGTTGGACGCTTAGCTGACTGAGCCACCCGGGTGCCCCTGTAGTGTGTTTTTGAAAAATAATTGTGGCCATGTTTATTACTGCCTTTTTTCAGGACAGGATTTTCCAAGATCCTCATTCAACCATACTGGAAGTCCCCTCCCCCTCTGCTGTCTTCACTTTCACTTTTGAAAGAAATTTCCACTGAGCAAAGAATGTGTGCTCCACTGTGTTGCAACTCATATTATTTTCAGTAAGAAATCTACCCTTGTCCTTACCTTCGTTCTGTTGCACATAACAAGCATGTGCTTTCTATTCCTCTAAATGCTTCTAAGATTTTCTCTTTATTGGGCGCCTGTGTGACTCAGTCGCTTGAGCATCTGACTCCTGATTTCAGCTCAGGTCAGGATCTCACGGTTTGTGGGTTCGTGGGTTCAATCCCCGTGTGGGGCTCTGCACTGACCGTGAGGCACATTCTTGGGATTCTCTCTCTCTCTCTCTCTCTCTCTCTGCCCCTCCGCACCCTTAAAAATAAATAAACTTAAGAAAATTAATAAAAAATAAATTTAAAAAGATTTTTTTCTTAATTGACAGTTTTACATAATTTGATTATAGCATAACTTAGAATCATTTTCTTCATGTGTCTTGTCCTTAGAGTTCCTTCAGCTTCCTGAAACTATCAGTTGGTTATTTTCATCAAAATCTTAATCATTAATTCAAATATTCTTTCTATTCCCCCTCTCCTTCAGAGACTCCAAGTCCACCTATATTGTCAGCTTGGATTTTTTTTTTCTTTTACACTGCACGTTCGCCCTATTCATTTTTCCTCTCTGTTTCATTTCAGATAGTTTCTATTATAACATCCACTAGTCATTTATTCTGTACTGTCTGCCCTGCTGTTAATAACATTCAGTGTATTTTTTATCTTAGACATTGGGATTTTATCTCCAGGAATTCTACTAGAGTCTATTTATATATTCCATGTCTCTATGTCATATATTCAATTTTTCTGTAGCTTCTTAAAAATATGGAAACTATAATAACAATTTTCATGTCCCTGTCTACTTAATCTATCGTGTCAATTTGTGGGCCATTTATAGTTGACGAATGTTTCTCATTGTTACGTTACTCGTTGCAAGCCTGTTAATTTTGGTTGGGTAACCGACATTGTGAATTTCGTCTTGTTTGGTGATGGAGATGTTGGCATTTCTAAAAATATTCTTGAGCTCTATTCTGGGATGTATTTAAGTTACACGGGAAAAGCTTTGATCCCTTTGGGTATTGTTTTTATTGCTGTTAGGTGACAGCAAAGCAGTGTTGGACCCGCATTATTGTTTTCCTGCTCCTGAGGTGTAAACAAAATCAAAAACAAACAAAGAAAGCACTTGTGAGAACTCTACACAATGCTCTGAATGACGAGAGTGAGATTGTTGACTCTGTAGAGTGGGAATGGGCTTTATGCCAAGCCTTGTACAGGCTCTGAAGATTGTTTTCTGTAATTCTTTTGTGTGATTCTCTCCGCAACCTCACACATAGGCACTGATCAACATTTCGCTGAATACTCCAGGAAATTGCTTTGCAGATACTGAGTCCTCTCTCTGTGTGTGGTTCTCTCTTCTTCACTACTTAGCCCTATGAATTCTGTCTGCCTTGGCCTCCCCAGATTCCCAGCTCCATTTCTTCAACTCAGGGGGACTGCTGTATTCCCCCTGAGTCCCCTGTCCCAATCTCTGTGGCTTGGGGATTTGTTCTAGGCACTACTTGGGCAGTATTAGGGAAGAGGTTATTTCTTTTCTGATCCTTGCGGACCAACATTCATCATTCCCCAGTGTCCAGTATTTGGAGGAACAATTTTAATATACTTGTGTGGTTTATTTGTTGTTCCAGGTGATAAGTTAATGATAAAAGTAACTCTTATAGTCACCCACATATTCTTCGTGTTTATTGCTCTAGATTCTTCTATGGAATTTTAAACTGTGTCTGATATAATTTTTCCTTCAATCTTAAGAACTTCCATTAGCTAGTGTTTGTGATGTATGAACAGTGAAACTGAATTATGGCAGCTTCTGTTTAACTAATTTTTGTGTTTATTGTGCCTATTTTTTTTAAGTTTATTTATTTTGAGAGAGAGAATGTGAGTAGGGGAGGGGCGGAGAGAGAGAGAGAGAGAGAAAGCATCCCAAGCAGGCTCCGTGCCATCAGCGTGGAGCCCGACGTGGGGCTCAATCCCATGAGCCGTGAGATCATGACCTGAGCAGAAATCAAGAGTCGGGACGCTTTGATTCCAAAACCAGACAAAAACCCCACTAAAAAGAAGAACTACAGACCAATTTCCCTGATGAACATGGATGCAAAAGTTCTCAACGAGATACGAGCCAACTGGACCCAACAACACATTAGAAGAATTTATTCACCACGATCAAGTGAGATTTATTCCTGGGATGCAGGGCTGGTTCGATATCTGCAAATCAATCAGTATGATACATCACATTAATAAAAGAAAGAATAAGCACCACATGACCCTCTCAATTGACACAGAGAAAGCATTTGACAAAATACAGCATCCTTTCTTGACAAAAACCCTCAAGAAAGTAGGGATGGAAGGATCATATCTCAAGATCATAAAAGCCATATATGAAAAATCCACTGCTAGTATCATCCTCAGTGGAGAGAAACAGCTTTCCCCCTATGGTCAGGAACACAACGAGGATGTCCACTCTTGCCACTTTTGTCACCATAGTGTTGGAAGTCCCAGCCTCAGCAATCAGACAACACAAAGAAATAAAAGGCATGCAAATCAGTAAGGAGGAAGTCAAACTTTCACTCTTCGCAGATGACGTGATACTCTATATGGAAAACCCAAAAGATTCCACCAAAAAAACCACTAGAACTGACCCATGAATTCCGCAGAGTCGCAGGATGTAAACTCAATGCACAGAAATCAGTTGCATTTCTATACACCAATAATGAATGAAGCAGCAGAAAAAGAAATAAAGGAATCGATACCATCTACAATTGCACCAAAACCCATAAAATACCTAGGAATAAACCTAACCAAAGAGGTGGAAATTCTATACACTGAAAACTACAGAAAGCTTGTAAAAGAAATTGAAGACACAAAGAAATGGAAAAAGATTCCATGCTCCTGGATAGGAAGAACAAATATCATTAAAATGTCAATACTACCCAAAGCAATCTACACATTCAGTGCAGTCCCTATCAAAATAACACCAGCATTCTTCACAGAGCTGCAACAAACAATCCTAAAATTTGTATGGAACCAGAAAAGACCCCAAATAGCCAAAGCAATCCCGAAAAAGAAAACTGAAGCTGGAGGCATCACAATCCCGGACTTCAAGCTGTATTACAAAGCTGTAATCATCAAGACAGTATGGTACCGGCACAAAAACAGACACATAGATTAATGGAACAAAACAGAGAACCCAAAAGCATATGGCCACATATGGACCCACAAATATATGGCCAACTAATCTTTGACAAAGCAGGAAAGAATATCCGATGGAATAAAGACAGTCTTTTCAGCAAATGGTGCTGGGAGAACTGGACCGCAACATGCAGAAGAATGAACCTGGACCACTTTCTTACTCCAGACACAAAAAATAAACTCAAAATGGATGAAAGACCTCAATGTAAGACAGGAAGCCATCAAAATCCTCGAGGAGAAAGCAAGCAAAAACCTCTTTGACATCGGCCACAGCAACTTCTTACTCAACATGCCTCTGGAGGCAGGGGAAACAAAAGCAAAAATGAACTATTGGGACTTCATCAAGAGAGAAAGCTTCTGCATAGCGAAGGAAACAATCAGCAAAACTAAAGTCAACCGACGGAATGGGAGAAGATATTTGCAAATGACATATCAGATACAGGGTTAGTATCCAAAATCTATAAAGAACTTATCAAACTCAACACTCAAAAAACAAATAATCCAGTGAAGAAATGGGCAAAAGACATGAATAGACGCTTTTCCAAAGAAGACATCCAGATGGCCAACCGACACGTGAAAAAATGTTCATCATCACTCATCATCAGGGAAATACAAATCAAAACCACAATGAGATACCGCCTCACCCCTGTCAGAATGGCTACCATTCACAACCCAGGCAACGACAGATGTCGGAAAGGATGCAGAGAAAGAGGAACCCTTTTGTACTCCTGGTGGGAAGGCAAACTGGTGCGGCCATGCTGGCAAACAGTTTGGAGGTTCCTCAAAAAATTAAAAATAGACTACCCTATGACCCAGCAATAGCACTACTAGGCATTTATCCACGGGATACAGGTGTGCTGTTTCACAGGGGCACATGCACCCCCATGTTTATAGGAGCACTATTGACAATAGCCAAAGTATGGAAAGAGCCCAAACGTCCATCAATGGATGAATGGATAAAGAAGATGTGGTATATATACACACACACACACACACACACACACACACACACACAATGGAGTATTACTTGGCAATCAAAAAGAACGAAATCTTGCCATTTGCAACTACGTGGATGGAACTGGAGGGTATTATGCGAAGTGAAATTAGTCAGAGAAAGACAAATATCATATGACTTCACTCATATGAGGCCTTGAAGAGGCAAAACAGATGAACATAAGGGAAGGGAAGCAAAAACAATATAAAAACTGGGAGGGGGACAAAACACAAGAGACTCTTAAATACAGAGAACAAACTGAGGGTTGCTGGAGGGGTTGTGGGGAGGGATGGGCTAAAAGGGCAGGGGGCATCAAGGAGGACACTTGTTGGGATGAGCACTGCGTGTTTTATGCAGGGGATGAGTCCCTGGATTCTATTCCTGAAATCATTACTGCACTATATGCTAACTGACGTGGATGTAAATTAGAAAGTAAAAAAAAAAAAAAAAAAAAAAAGTAGAGATCCTTCACCAACTGAGCCCCCCGGGTGCCCCTGTGCCTTCTTGTTTAAAGAGTATTTTCACTGGCATAAAATTCTAGACTGGTTTGTGTGTTTCTTTCAGCACTTACTGTAAGTCTCACTGTCTTCCGGCTTTTTCTGATCAAATATCTGTCATCTTTTATTTTTTTAAGTTTATTTATTTTGAGAGAGAGTGCGCACACCCATGCACGTACAGGGGAAGGACAGAGGGAGAGAGAGAGGGAGAAAGGGAATCCCAAGCAGGCTCCGCACCGTTGGCGTAGAGCCTGAAGCGGGCCTCGAACTCACAAATCATACGATCATGCCATGAACCGAAATCAAGAGTCGAACACTTAACCGACTGAGCCACCCAGGGGCCCTTCTGCCATCTTAAAAATTAAAATCTCTCCCTTTGTGTGTTCATCTTTCCTTTGGTTGACTGAATGAACTTTTTCTTTGCTACTCGTTTTCAGTTCTTTGATCGTGATATGCTTTGGTGTGATTGTTTATTTCCTGCTTGAGGTTTGCTAAGATTCTTGGATCTGTATTTATACTGCTTCTCAAACGTGGAAAATTTCAGCCATTATTTTCTAATTTTCTGTTGTTGCTCTCCTCCACTTCTGATATTACAATTATACTTACGTTAGCCAGATTCCCTGATGGTCTACTAACTTTATTGGATATTTTCTCTCACTGTAGCTCAGTTTGGATAGTTTCCATTTTTGCGTCTTAAAGGCTCTATCCCTTCTTCTTCAGCATTTAACTCTCTGCTTTTCTCATCCAGTAAAGTTTTCATTCTCGATAGTATCTTGCTCGGCACTAGAACATTCCTTCGGTTCTTTTTCATAGTCCTGGTTTCTCTCCTCGTTTGCACGTGTTTCTGGAATTCCTTGGGCATATTTATAACAGCTGCTTAAAATGTTTGTCGGCAAATTTGTCTAGCATCTCTTGACTGGCATTAAGTCTACTTTTGGATGTGCCTGATTCTTTCGAAGCCTGTTTTGGGCATGCGTCGGGAGTGGCATTTACTCTAGGGCTTACATGGTCCTATTCTTAAGGTATGACACTTGTGGGATTCTCAGCTGAATTATTTGGATGCACAACAAATTTCACCCTAGCTGCTTAGAATTATACTATTTCAGAGCCCTGAGAAAGCTCTGCGAGTTGTTCATCTTAGAGCTGTTTTAGTTTTTCCTCACCACGGATTTTCACCTTCTCCATGGGTGTCTTAGTATTATGCAGCAGACTCAAGCGATCACCAACAAATATTCTAGAATACTCTCTTTGAATAGGTCCCCCTTGTTCCCAAATGTCAGGTAGCTCCGCCTTCTCGAGAGGCCAACATCCATCTCAAACCAGCAGAACGTCGGTTCTCTGCTTGGTTTTCCACTCCTTATTTGCCTTCTCCAGAAAGTATCTCCAGGAAGAAAGACAAAATGATCCCAAAGCTCATCTCATTGGTTTCACTCCTCTGCAGGATAAAAGTCATTCCCTTTCTGTCTGTAAACGGTTTTTTTTTTTTAATTTTTTGTTAACGTTTATTTATTTTTGAGACAGAGAGAGACAGAGCATGAACGGGGGAGGGGCAGAGAGAGAGGGAGACACAGAACCGGAAGCAGGCTCCAAGCTCTGAGCCATCAGCCCAGAGCCCCACGCGGGGCTCGAACTCACGGTCGGTGAGATCGTGACCTGAGCTGAAGTCGGACGCTCAACCGACTGAGCCACCCAGGCGCCCCTGTAAACGGTTTTTAGAAACTTTGCCCAGTTGTTTAATTGTTTTGGAAGGAATAGTACCTGTTACCCCATCATGTGAGAAGCAGAAAATGGAACCTAAGGTGTAAAAATTTCTCTCGTTTGATCGTTTCATATTACCTCCAGCCACCTTGCTTTCTAAGATAGTTTTGATAATTTATCTGTGGTTACATTTTTGGTTTTCTATATAGACCGTTTTTGTCATGTGTAAATATGAACTTTTTGTTTCAAGCTTTCCAATACTCCTAATTTGTGTCTCTTTGTATTGTTTCCTACACTATCGGGACCTCTGGCCCATGAGTAATAGAAACACTGATAGCTATGCTATCTTATTCCTGATTTCAAGGCAAACTCTACCACTGTCTCCCTGTAATGTCTGATCTGTTGTGCAGCATTCTATTACTAGATCGAGGAAGCTTATTTCTAGCCCTTTGTAATTCTCAAGTGTGAATCATGAGGCTCCTCGGATCACTGGGGGTCAGAAACAAGCTAAAGATAAATTGGTTGGCAAGGAAAGACGGAGGCAGGAACTCCTAATTATACTTGAAGTTAGCCAAGCCAAGAAAGGTCCAAAATCAATGAACCTATGTAGATGGACCCAACCACAGTGTTCTTAATTCGTCAATGATCTTGAGTCTGTTACTATATCTAGTTCCCAATAGAGCTGTTTAGGTATCCCCAGCTTAGGTGGGAATTAGTAGCAGGGCAGAAATGTCACTAATGCCTAGGGAGCAGTCGTTGTCGGCTAAGAGAGTAATGGGCATGCGAGCTGTGATATAATCAAATACCGTCCATTTTAGATGGCTCGAGAGGATGAGTGCAATCACCGACTTTATTTGCCAGCTGGCCAAACTGAACCATTAAGATCATGCT
Source organism: Lynx canadensis (assembly GCF_007474595.2). Taxonomy (NCBI): domain Eukaryota; kingdom Metazoa; phylum Chordata; class Mammalia; order Carnivora; family Felidae; genus Lynx; species Lynx canadensis. The sequence continues at coordinate 93,049,689 of NC_044321.2, forward strand.
AGAAAAGGATTCCACTCGCTCTTCCTTCAGAAAATATTTGCTCTGCTAGAAAAATAGGCTAGGCACTGGGAAACCCCAAGAGAATTATATTCACACGGTCCCCATCCTCGCAGAGCTTGAAGCCGAATGGACTCATGGGTGATTTGGGTCTATAGTTTTCCTTTAGGGCCGCTCCGTTTCCTTTCTGCAACCCTTTCCTCCCATTCGCATGCCCATTCAGATGGTGTGGTGCCAGCCAGCCCAAATATTGGACTGTCCCTCTTCCTAACTTCTACCCACAAAATAAATATATGTGATAATCTGCTCACAGAAGCTCCCCAAATTCCTCTGTTCGCAGATCACTTAGTGTCTCAGTAATTGTGTTCATTGCCCGCCCCCCATCCCAGGCCAAAAGAAGACCTCAATTTCCAATTAGTGGTTAATTTCAATTTAGTGGGTGGTGTTTTTTGCAGTTTTTTTTCCCAATTTCAATACGGTTAACATACAAGCATACGATGTAGTGATTCAACATTTCCATAAATTACTCGGCACTCGGGATGGTGAGTGTGCTCTTAATCAATCAGCCATCACCTATTTCCCTACGTGCTCACAGTGTCTCTCCCTTCCATGGACAGACCAGCAGGTCCCTTTAGCTCCTGATCGTATCTGTGCCCTTCCTACCCTCTTCAGTGCGGTCTCTTCTCTACATTCAGCTGTGGAGAGTTTGTTCTGCCAGTCGCTGGGTTGTTTTCTGGGTTACTTACACTGATGTGGGTGTTATCTAGTTGCATCATGGAATGAGATGAGCTTAGGGTCCTTTCACTCTGCCGTCTTAGAAACTCTTTATGCCCTAACAACCTACAGACAACACACAAAAAAATTATACGCCTAAGTTAGAAAATGTATTTATATTTCACTTTCAAATAATCATAATTATTTACTAATGGGATACATTTTTCTGCACAGCTTTTTACACTTTAGAAATCAGATCGGGGGGGCGCCTGAGTGGCTCAGTGGGTTGAGCGTCTGACTTCGGCTCAGGTCATGATCTCATGGCTCATGAGGTCGAGGTCCTCACGGCTGTCAGCACAGAGTCTGCTTTGGATCCTCTGTCCCCCACCCCCCACCCTCCCTGCCCCTCCCCTGCTCATGCTCTATCTCTCAAAAATAAATAAAACATTTAAAAACTAAAAGCAAATCAGATTGGATACCCTCATTTCATGTTCCACAAAGGTTTTCACTCAGTACTTGCTTTGAAATCACAGGAACTGCCCAAATCCCAGCGTACTAAATGTACGATGTCACCGAAAACAACGTGGCACAATCTAATGTTGAAACTGTGAAATATCTTGAGCTAGTGTTCCATGTGATGTCTGACATATGTCAAATATCATACTGTTTCCCTTTAAATTTTAAAATATTCCACAGTCCCCCCCAGTGAATCCCCTGCATCTTCCCGGAGTACCTTGGTGTAGTTTGGAAACCCTACCTTGTGTCATTTTACTAATATATGAGAGTTCCTTAATTTTACTAAGAAATTTGATGAACCACCAACTCGGCAATGGATGGCAATGGTTTAATATACTACCATTTCTGAGTAAAATTCTTGTTGTAAAAGCAACCTTACTAATCTTGTTCCAATAGCTCCAAGTATCGTCCTTGAGTGATGAGGAAATGATTTCAGATGCGGCAAGTGCCTTTCTTGACTCCTCCATTTTTACCTGACGGGAGGCTACCCTATTTCATCCTTCAGAGGTCCTGTCGGGACCTACTATTATCAGCAGGGAATGTCCATATTCCCTCTAAAGATTTAATGTAGGGACCAGACTGCTGCATTCAAATCATAGCGCTGTCAGTTACCAACTCCGTGACTTTGCAGGTTCCTTTACTTCTTTGTAACTTGCTTTTCCCGTTTTGAACTTGGAGACAAAACTAGCACTATTGCGTAATCCAGGGAGCGAGATTAAATGAGGTAATGCATATATAGCATCTAGAGCAGTGCATGTCCCAGATTAGGTGCTTAATAAGTGTCAGTCATTGTTACAGGCAGAAATAATAGGGATCAGTGATCTCCCATGAATGAGAGGTACATGAATGAGTGGATCTATGTGCCTTCTCTAACATTTGCCTAGACCTAGTAATAGGGTTATAGGATAATGGGGAATATATAGCCCTTACCTGTAATACAGCAATCCCAGCAAGCTGTTCTGATTATACGGATTGTCGTGATTTTTCTGTTTGTATATAAGCGAACAAATTGTTGGCAGTACTAATTCATTTGGAGTTACAGGGATAGGACTAGAGACACAGATATCAGTGCTTGAAGATCAGTCATATTTGGCTGAGAGAGAGGTGGGGGGGGGAGTGAGGAGAGAGAGGAAGAAAGGGCTTATTAAGGATTGATTGGCATTTAGTTGAAAATAAAGATAGAGGAGAAGGTAAAAATGTACATATTTTTGAATCCCTGAAAGGGTTTAATTCGAATTGCTCTATCTTTAGATCATTGTCCCAGTTTACATTACAGCTCTAAATGCGAGCAAAGAAAAAAAAAATAAAAAAGCAACTCTGAAACTTGAAAGTCTTGAGCAATATGGTATTTCTTTTTATAATACCCAGGAGTAGAGAGAATCATAAAATCTCTACCAACTGATGTTGGTTTATTCAAAACAGCACACCATTCAAGACAACTGATAATCCCCAGCCTCCTGGATACCCCGCTGTAGTTTTTTTTAAAGAAAATTCCAATTGTAGAGCCAATTCAGTCTTTTTCTCTAGGAGTCTCTAAAGTAGGAGCCACATCTCATTGGAAAAGAGGTAGGACACCAAAAGAAGGAGTCGGAAGGAAAAAAGTTAGTAAAGATTTTTTGTAGTTGCCCCTAAGTACATGTTAAGTATACTCCTTTCTAGCAAAGTATAGGGGAAAAATATATTCAGAATCAGACATGTCAGACAAAACCAATGAATCAGGAAACGGTAGGAAAGCCAGGATAAAGTGGGTCTCCTTTTTTTTTTTTTTTTTTAGAATTCACAGACCCAGTTCCAGTGGGGGTGTCCCTCCCACCCCCCCCCACCAAAGTCCAAACAAGTCTGGAACATCAACTCATTTCTGACGCCGTCTACTTGGAGATAGCATTGGATTCCGCAGGTTAAGGATTCAGTTCCACAAGACGGTCCCCCACCCGACTTCAGACACGAGTCGCATACTCCAGGTGCTTCTGATGGACTGGCTACAGACTGAAGGCTCCGATGACCACCCCGTTAGGTCTGATTCATTAAAGTCTACGATAAAGGCTACAAATCAACGATTTTCCAGTTTTGCAGCAATCGGGTTATATGAGGTGCCCATGTCAACGGAGGCCCCTTAACCACAGCATTTACCATGGCCAAGGTAATAGGCGTATTCAGCAGGTGAATATCTCGGTCGTCATAAAACCAGCCCCGGGGCACGTGAGTGGCTCACTTGGTTGAACATCTGACTTCGGCTCAGGTCATGATCTCACAGCTGGTGGGTGTGAACCCCGCGTCGGGCTCTGTGCTGATGGCTCAGAGCCTGGAGCCTGCTTTGGATTCTGTGTCTCCCTCTCTCTGCCCCTCCCTCACTCACACTCTGTCTCCCAAAAATGAATAAATATTAAAAAAAATAGAACAACAACAACAACAGTCGCTTGTGGCTTGCCTACAAAGCATATTAGCTGCTTCATCTGGGATATTCCACGTGGCTTTCGCAGGGAGGATGGAGAAGTGCCCCTTCTCAAAGTCCAAAGACCTTGGGGGGGGGAGGGGCTTTTATCCAGTCCAAAAGGCTAGTTGCTCCCTTGGGAATAACCTCCTGTGTATCTGGGTCACACGTATGCATCCGTGATTGTTCCGTAGCGAACTGTGGGCCCTGCGTCGACCCAAACACCCTCTTCCGCTCCGCAACATTCAACACCGAAGACACCACCCCCGTATTAGCTGCTTTTGCAATCCAGTTCATTCCGGGTTCCTCAGGAAGCTGATGATACGGTTCTACGAAACCATACAACTCTTTCCCACGCTACCCTCTGGTTTCAATAGTTTCTTGGTTTTGCCCTCTCCCACATTGATTTCTCCCATAGCGGGTGGCTTTGTGGCTGGAAGCCAAAGCCCCCTCACCGAAATCTGAGCTTGGGCTAACGTCAAAGTCCAACCCAGGGTTTCCTGTTACTCATAGTTTGGCTAGGGCGGATGGCAATAACATTTTGCTTCTGTGCCTCCTCGTTTGCATTTCCTTATGCATCCAGTGAATCAACACCATGGGAGTTGGGTCCATCTCTAAATTCCATTGGGAACTTTTATCTTTAGTACAAAGTTTAGCGCAGCCGCTGCTGCAGACCGTGGGTGACCTCGTGGACGCTGGGAATCAAAGGTTCCTCATTGCCCTCCTCGTTTTCCTCTTTTCTCTTCCCAAAACACATGTTTCTGTGAGCCAGGGTCACTCTAGCAAATCCCACTACACTGCCACCAACTCTTCTGGAGTTCTGGGACCCAATTCCAACACGGGGGTTGGGAGGGTGTTCCCACACGCACAACACCAGCGGGATGTCCAAGAATCCGGCTCAGTTCTGACACTGTCCAGAGAGAACATCAGGTTCCACAGGTTAAGGGCTCAATCTTGCAATACTGCCCCCCGACCCCCACTTGAGATGTACTTCTGATTGAGCAGCTACAGACTGGAGGTTCCAAAGACCCCCTCCTTGGATTTCAGACACCAGCCACAAACCCAGGTTATCAGCTGCACTTCAGACTGACTGCCTCTAAATCAGAGGTTCCCAAGGACCTCCTCCTCAGGTTCCATTTGCTAAAGCAGCTCACGGAACTCAGAGAAACAGTGTTATTTACTAGATCACCAGTTTATTATAAAAGGGCATAACTCAGAAACACCCAGATGAAAGAAATGCACAGGGCAAGTTACAGGGAAGAGGTGGGGACCTTCCATGTTTTCTCTAAGTGCACCATTCTCCCCAAATCTCCACATGTTCACCAGTCCAGAGGCTCTCCAAACCCAGTCTTTTTGGGTTTTTATGGAGGCTTAATTGCATAGGCATGATTGATTAAATCTTTGGCCATCGGTAATGGATTTAACCTCTGGCCCCGTTCCCCTCTTTGGAGGTCAGGGAATGGGACTGAAACTTCCAACCAGCTAATAACACAATTGGTTCTCCTGGCAACCAGCTCACCCCTCCTCCCCATCCTTGTGTTAGGGAAGGGCTTTCCCCAAAGTTGCCTCCTTAACATAACAAAAGACACATTTCCCACCCTTATCACAGGAAATTCCAAGGACTTGAGGAGTTGTGAGGCAGGAACTGTGGTGATAGACCAAATACCAATAACAAATATATGTTTGGTCATCTCAGTGACCAAACATATATTTCCTGTAAATCACAGTATCACGGTGGTTTAAGCCTTCCTCCAAGCCTATTTGGAAAGAGGTGGGGCATAAATAGGAAAATAACACCAAATAGGGCTAGATGCAGGAGGAAGCCAGTTTGGCAGGTAAAAGAGCCTGAAGCCTAATAGTAGCTATTTCAAGTAGATTTCCAGGAGAGAGTAGAGGAAATCATGGTTCTGTTGGCAAGAGGCTGACTGGGGCATGATCTTGACTGTTGAACCACAATAAACTTGATTCCTTCAGGATCCAGAGACTAAGTGTAACCATGGGCAGTGATAGTTACTATCACGAAATTGTAGAACTGGTAAAAAAAACTTAGAAATGCTTCAGCTCACGGGGCGCCTGGGTGGCTCAGTTGGTTGAGCGTCCAGCTTTGGCTCGGGTCATGATCTCACAGTTCGTGAGCTCGGGTCCCGCGTCGGGCTCTGTGCTCGCAGCTCAGAGCCTGGAGCCTGCTGCAGATTCTGTCTCCCTCTTTCTCTGCCCCATCCCCACTCGTGCTCTGTCTCTCTCTGTCTTAAAAATAAATCAAACATTAAAAAAAAAATAAAAAAAAAAAAGAAATGCTTCAGCTCACTACGGCACTGTGTAAATAAAGGGATCGATGCTCAGAAGGTGGACAAGACTTGCTCCAAGACCACACAGTGAAACAATGTTAGCTTGGCTAACTTCCTCTCTATGCTCTTTCTTATTCGTAGAACCATCTTCAGAAGCAAGGAATTGAGCAGGCAATATCAGGACGCGAATAAGGGTTAATGGCAAGGTCAGGTAAGAATCGCCAGATTACGGCACACGTAACATAACCAAAGGCAGCCAATATTCTATTCACACATCACTTGGTTTATCATAAAACGCATCGCACAAGCTAGTCACGTGAGAAAGCGAGAGGGAGAAGTTAAAGAAACACTCTTCAGAGGAGCCGAGAAGGAGGCATCTCAAGGTGAGCAGTGAAGCACCAGTCTTATCTCCCTGGATCCCAAGACAAGGGCCAGCCCAGAGGTCCGTCAAGGTGTCTTCTGTGCCGACACAGCCTCCGATAGCATCTTTCTGGAGCGGTGTCTTGACGTGTATTGTGTGGGTGGTCCATCAGCCTTCCATCCTCTGGACAGTTCTTTCTTTTAAGGGCTCACTTAGGTGGGTGTGACAGTCACGTCTGAGGGTCTTTGCTATATCAGCTTAGTCCCCTCTGTCTCACCAAAGTCTTTCTGTGGACATTTCCAAACAAGTTTTACTTACCAGTTACATGGCTTATCCCTACAGGCACACTCAAAGCCCAACATCAGACATTGACAAACAGCTAATATAGGAGCTCACATTGGCCACTGTGACTCCATTTTGTCTTTGAGTGAGCTTCTTCTCTACCTTCTATGAGTAGGAATCACATACAAATGATCATACCATGGTCATTCCCTGTAGCCAAATTCCTCTTTGTTGTCCCTTTATTTAACATGCTTTTGTTCTAGGCTTTTAATCTCTTTGCAGAAATGCAGTTTACTGTGTGTCTTTCCACAAATATACAGACCATCACTTCCAAAGAGTATTTCCAGAATGCACCCATAAGAGTAAATGTCTTCTTTCTCTTAATAATTTGATATTTACCAGAGAATATTTCAGGGACACTCTTAGGGAAGAAAGTTTATCTTCAGAACATTCCAGTTCCAATCATACCTATCAGGAAAAATAAGCACAGGGAAATGTCCCCAGCCTCCTTAAAGCTTTGCCCTTATCAAATATTGTTATATTCTTTGGGGTTAGAGCATTGAAAAATGCTGCTCAAACACGAATAGATTCTCTGATAGCAATATTCTTGACAAAAATGCACTCAGAAAATTTTTGAGGAAAAGCTGAATTGCAAAAGATATCACTTTGGGGGAAAAAAAAGACCAGAAAAAGGAGGAAATCAAAGAAAAGTCTCAGATGCAGTTAAGTTCTCTGAATGCATCCTGAAGGCAAGGACGACCTCTAGGTGGGAGTAGGGTGAAGGGGGGCGGGCAGAAGACTTGTTAATTTTGCACCTTTGATTCTGGGAAAAAAGGAAAGGGTTCCGCATTGTCTGTGAATTGACTTTGTTCTAAGGTTATTGCTTCTAGGACTTGATTAATAATCCAAAACAAATATTTTAAAAAATGTTTTTATTTGTTTACTTTGAGAGATAGAGAGAGACAGCATGAGCAAGCAAGGGGCAGAGAGAGAGGGAAAGAGAGAATCCCAAGTAGGCTGCATGCCCTCAGCGCAGAGCCTGATACCGGGGGCTCAAGAACTCACCAACCGTGAGATCATGACCTGAGCCAAAATCAAGAGTCGGTCACTTAACCAACTGAGCCACCCGGGTGCCCCTGGGACAAATACTTTTTAATCAGTTTTTTTCTCAAACAATCTTTACTATTTTGGAAAAAAACCTCAATATTTCCAAGAAACATTAAAAAAAAAAAACCCCACAGTTTGCATATTAGAAATAACTGACAGACGTTCCTCCTTCAATGACTCGAACAACCTATCAATCTGACATCATTTTGCTTGAAGAAAGCTGAGAAGACGCATGCTGAAAAAACATTATGAAAATATTAGCAGAAAATTCCAAGCCAGCTACAAAGTTGTATTATGTTCTATTGACCTACTTGTGTTTGGGATCATTAAATGCATCTACTGATGAAGAGCCTAACTACAAGAAAAGGGAATGTTTTCAATTCCCCGTGAGAGCTTTCACTAGTTCCATTAAAATGAAAGCAGTTTGGGGCACCTGGGTGGCTCAGTGGGTTGAGCGTCCGACTTCAGCTCAGGTCATGACCTCACGGTCCATGGGGTTGAGCCCTGCGTCGGGCTCTGTGCTGATGGCTCAGAGCCTGGAGCCTGCTTCAGATTCTGTGTCTTCCTCTCTCTCTCTCTCTCTCTGCCTCTCCTCTGCTCTCACTCTGTCACTCTCTCTGTCTCAAAAATAAACATTAAAAAATTAAAAAAAAAAAAAAGAACCAGGGCAAAGCATGAAAAAGGATCTCTGACAAAAGGAAATTAACCATCGAGGCTGCCTTCTTAGAAATGTTTAAAGGAGATGTAAGGTTGTTGATATTGTTCTGTAGTTGGGCCATGCCGACGGTGGTCTCAGGAGGAGCTCTTCTGGAGGTGGCCCTTCTTTGAATGTTTATAAATCGGTGGGGCACTAGAGTCGCAAGGCTTGCTGTCTGACTTCCTGCATCATACCGAGCGTTTGTGGAGGACTGCCCATGGACCAAGCGCTGTGCTGAGCCTTTTACAAGCATCAAAGGGCTCATTTTGTCATCAGAGCTGCTGATACTTCGCACTGGTCTCTGTGTTACTGATGAAGAAGCTAAGGTGAAATCATTTGTTCGAGGTCACAGAACAAACTGGTGGCGGGACAGGGATTTGTACCCAGGAAGTCCGATTCCAGATCTCAGTCCCCTGACCTCTCACCTCACTATCCCAGAGTGCATAACCAAATTATATATATGTGTATGTATGTATACATATATATATATATGTGTATATATATACACATATATATGTATATATGTATACACTCAAATCCCATTTTTAAAAGAAATCAAGTTAATTTGGTTATGCATTGTATATATATACATGTATATATGTGTGTATATATATGTATACATGCATATACATGTATATATGTATACATGCATATACATGTATATATATGTAGACACGCATATACCTGTATATATATATGTACACACACACACACACACATATACATGTATATATATATACAGGTATATGTGTGTATACATATATATATACATTATTTTTAAGGATATGAAATTTAGAAATGTAGAAGCCTACACGCATATACCTGTATATATATATGTATACACACATATATATATGTGTGTGTATATGTGTATATATGTGTGTGTGTATATATATGTATATATATACAGGTATATGCGTGTATACATATACAGGTATATGCGTGTATACATATATACATATATATCTATACACATTATTTTTAAGGATATGAAATTTAGAAATGTAGAAGCCTACATGCATATACCTGTATATATATATGTACACACACACACACACACATATATATATATACACACAGGTATATGCGTGTATACATATACAGGTATATGCGTGTATACATATATATATACACGTTATTTTTAAGGATATGAAATTTAGAAATGTAGAAGCCTACACGCATATACCTGTATATATATATATATATACACACACACATATATGTATGTATATGTGTATATATGTGTGTATATATATATATATATATAGGTATATGCGTGTATACATATATACATATATATATACACATTTTTAAGGATATGAAATTTAGAAATGTAGAAGCCTACATGCATATACCTGTGTATATATATATATATATGTACACACACACACACATATATATATATATACACACAGGTATATGCGTGTATACATATACAGGTGTATGCGTGTATACATATATACATATATATATATACATAATTTTTAAGGATATGAAATTTAGAAATGTAGAAGCCTAGAACTTAGAAATGATGTAATCCATTCCTACCCCCCTGCTCCTCTACAAGTAGGGAACTGAGGCACAGAGAGGCAAAGTGGCTTAATTCAGGGTACAAAATATATATGGTTGCTGCGGTTTGAGTGTTTGTATCCACCCAAATTCCTATGTTGAAATCTTAATGCGCACTACGATGGTCTTAGAAGGGGGAGCCTTTGGAGGTGCCCAAATCGTCAGGGTGAAGCCCTCATGAATAGAGTGAGGTGCTCCTATGAAAGAGACCCCACTGAGCTCATTAGCCCCGTCTACCATGTGACAGCATAATAAGTCTGTGACCGAGAAGAGGGTCCTAACCCAAGCACGGTGGCACCCTGATCTCGGACTTCCAGCCTCCAGAACTATGGGAAATACATTCCTGTTGTGTAAAAGCCACCCAGTGTGTGGTACTTTGTTACGGTTGCCTGAATGGGCTAAAACAATGGCAGAGCCGAGATTAGAGCAGACTTAGGGGTCCTGAAGTCCTTGGTATTCTGCCATGATTTTTTTCCTTCTTCTCTTGCTCTATTCCTCCTTCACTTCCTTTCTTCCTGCTTCCCATCCTCTTTTATTCCTTTCTTCTTTATTTCATGTGCTTTTTGGATTTGTGTAAACCTCAGCTTGTGTAAATGGCCGCTCTACGTATGCTGAAGTTTCTTTTTCTTTTTTCTTTTTTTTTTTTTTTATGTATTTTGAGAGAGACATAGAGAGCAAACAGGAGAGGGGGAGAGAGAGAGGGAGACAGAATCCTGAGCAGGCTCCGTGCTGTCAGTGCCGAGCCCGACGTGGGACTCGAAGTCATGAACCGTGAGATCATGATCCGAGCTGAAGTCAAGAGTCGGACGCTGAACTGACTGAGCCACCCAGGTGCCCCTAAAATTTCTTTTCTAAATATTGTCATTGTTTCTAAGCATCTAGTTCCAGGTCAAGGCAAGTGATTCAAAGTAAATGGAGGAGTAGGAATAAGCAGTGTCCCTCAAAGGGCAGAAAATACACAGATCAATCTTATTAATGAGAAAAGCCACAATATCACGCAGAATGATAGAATACTGTTTTATTTTTTCATTTTTAAGAAACCACCTTTTTTCTTTTTTTTTTAATTTTTTTTTTTTTTATGTTTGTGTATGTTTTGAGAGAGAGAGAGAGAGAGAGAGAAAGGGACAGGGTGCGAGCAGGGGAGGGGCAGAGAGAGAAGGAGACACAGAATCCAAAACAGGCTCCGGGCTCCGAGCTGTCAGCACAGAGCCCGACGTGGGGCTCGAACTCATGGAACATGAGATCATGACCTGAGCCGAAGTCGGACACCCATCCGACTGAGCCACCCAGGCACCCCAAAACCATCTTTTTTCTTTAAAAAAAGCACCTGGGTTGGTTGAGCGTCCGACTCTTGATTTCGACTCAGGTCGTGATCTCACAGTTCGTGAGATCGAGCCTTGAGTCGGGCTCTGTGCTGACAGTGCTAAGCTTGCTTGGGATTCTCTCTCTCTCCCTCTCTCTCTCTCTCTTTCTCTCTCTCTGCCCCTCCCCAACTTGCATGCTCTCTCTGTCTCTGTCTCTGTCACTCTCTCAAAATAAATAAATAAACATTTACAAAAACAGTATTAAAAGATTAACTTACAATGTTATGCACCCATTTTGATTATAGTTTGAGGCACTTGGAGATATATACGCATGTGTGACAACCTCCACAATCAAGGGAACATTTCCTTGTACCCCCGTCCAGTCAATACTCTTCTCCAACTCCCAGCCCAGAGAATCATTGTTCTTTCTGTGATGAGAGATTAAATGTGGACTTTTTACTTTTTTCTCTTTTTTTTTTTTTTTAATTTTTTTTTCCAACGTTTATTTATTTTTGGGACAGAGAGAGACAGAGCATGAACGGGGGAGGGGCAGAGAGAGAGGGAGACACAGAATCGGAAACAGGCTCCAGGCTCTGAGCCCAGAGCCTGACGCGGGGCTCGAACTCCCGGACCGCGAGATCGTGACCTGGCTGAAGTCGGACGCTTAACCGACTGCGCCACCCAGGCGCCCCTAAATGTGGACTTTTTAAGTGGGGCTTTCTATAAAAGGGAATCATAGAGTATATATTACCTTTTTTTCTTGTTCCTTTACTTTAGCATAATGTGTTTGAGATCCCTTTATGTTCTTTTGTGTATCAGTCTTTCATTTTTTTCTCAGTATTATTCCATGGTTGTCTAGATCACAATTCGCCTGTCCATTTACCAGTCGATAGATAGTTGGCTCGCACAGTTGTTGCCTAGAATGAATCAAGATATCATTGAACATTCGGGTTCAGGTTTTTGTGTGAACGTATATTCCATCGCTTTCTGATAGGTTCCCTAAGAGTGCAGTTGCTGGGTTGCACGGTATTCATTTAACTTTTTAAAAAATTTGTGTTAGTGTTTATTTATTGTTGAGAGAAAGAGAGACCAGGCGTGAGCAGGGGAGGGGCAGAGAGAGAGAGAGAAGGGGAGACATAGAATCCGAAGCAGCTCCAGGCTCTAGGCTGTCAGCACAGACCTTGCTGTGGGGCTCGAACCCACGAACGGTGAGATCATGACCTGAGCCGAAGTTGGACGCTTAACCAACTGTGCCACCCAGGTGCTCTGGTATTCATTCAACTCTTAAGGAGCTGTCAAACTGTTTTCAAACGTGGTTGTAGTATTTTATGCTCCCACCATCAATGCATGAGAATTACCTTTGCTCCACATACTTGAACGCTTGGCCTTGCCATTGTTTTTTTTATTTTAGCTGTTATCACGGGCTTTCCTTCCTCTTAGGGAGTTGTAAGAATTCTTTAAATATATTGGATACAGATCGTTTGTCAGAGTCTTCGGCTCAGGTCATGATCTCACCGTTCGTGGGTTCGAGCCCCGCGTCGGGCTCTGCGCTGACAGCTTCGAGCCTGGAGCCTGCTTCGGATTCTGTGTCTCCCCCTCTCTCTGCCCCTCCCCTGTTCGCGGTCTCTCTGTCTCTCTCTCTCTCTCTGTCTCAAAAATAAATAAAACATTAAAAAGAAAAAGAAAAAAGAAAACTGTGCCTACCTAGTAAGATTTTTCTCCTATGTTTTCTTCCAGAAGTTTTATAATGTATGCATTTACATAAAAGTCTGTGATACATTTTCAGATAACTTTAGCATATGGAGCTAGGTAATTTTCAAAGTTATTTTATTTCCATTTGGATAGCCAATTGTTCCAGCAACATTTATTAAAAAGACTTTCGTTTCCCTGTTGATTTACATTGGCGCATTTATTGAAAATAAATCAACCGTAAATGTGAGGCTTTATTTCTGGACTTCGTTCTAGTCCATTTATCTATCTTTCGCTCCTTATGCCAGGATCATTAGTGTAGCTTTTAATAAGTGTTGAAATCAGGTGGTTAAGTCCTCCAACTTTCCCTGTGATTCATCTCTCCTTTATTCTCTTTTCTGTTTCCAGACTTCGTTTGGAATAACTAGTTATTTATTTAGGATTTTATTTGTCTCCACAATTAGCTTATGAACTCACCATCCGTGTTTTGCTCTTTTAATCATTGCTTTAAATTTTATAATCTACACCTTGACCCGGCCATTGTCTAGCCTCAAATAATACTACGTTACTTCCTGTGAAACCTAAGAACCTTTCAAAAGGAAATTTCCATTTCCCCCTTCCCTCCTTTGTACTCAATGTGCACATTACATGTTCATATTAGAGTACTAATATATCAGTATATACACTAACACATTAGTGTTAAGTCATTAGTGTTATATAATTAGTGTTAAGGTCTTATTTCTAAAAAAAAGATCTTATTTCTGTGTATGTTATAAACTTCACGGTGTATGGTTATTATCTTTTGAACAATGGTCTCTTAAAGAAGTTAAGAAAAAGAAAGAAATGCCTTTTCATATGTAATCACATACTTAGGTTTTATGCGTTCATTTCCATTAGTATATCCATGGTTCCATCTGGCATCATTTTCCTTCCGCCTGGAAAACTTCCTTTAGCATACCTTCTAGCACCAGTCCACTGACTCCAAATGTTGTTCACGTTTGTTTTTATTTCACTTTTGAAATACATTTTCTCCGGATATAGAATTTTAGACGGTCTTTTTTTTTTTTTTTTCCATAGCATTTTAAAGGTATGATTCTAGTGTTTTCCGTGGTGCGTGGTTTCTGAAAGTAAGTGTGCTCAAAGTCTGATCATCGCCCCTTGTATGAAATATGCTTATCGCAGGCTTCTGGTAAGATTTTCTACTCAGCGTCGGTTTTCAGCAATTTGAATATGAGGTACCTTTGTCTGGTTTTCTTTACGTTTAATCTTGGAAGTCCTCCCTTGATCGTAGTAGATTTGTGGGTTCTATTTCCCAAAAATTTGGAAAATTTCCAGTCATTATTTCTTCAAATATATTTCTACCCCGCTCCCTCTGGCAATCCAGTTATGTGACTGTTAGAATACTTGATATTGTGTCATGTTTTACTGATGTTATCTTGATTGATAAGTCTTTGTCCTGTGCTTTGTGTTGGATAATTTTTATTCCTAGACCTTCAAGTTCGTGTACCTGTTTCTCTACAATTTCTAATTTGCTGCTAATCTCATTCGGTAAAATATTAATTTCCCATATTGCAGTTTCGCCTCTGGATTTTTATACTTTTATTTTTTTAAGTTTATTTATTTACGTCTTTTTATTTATTTTGAGACAGAGAGAGCACAAGCAGGGGAGGGGCAGAGAGAGAGGGAGAGAAAGAGAATCCCAAGCAGGCTGCTCTGTGGAGTAAATGAGGTCTCTTCTCTCCACCTAATAGGAACTCCAATGACCCTTTCCCCTGTGTGAGCCCCGGGATAGTTTGGCTTACAGCTCTTGTAATTATCTTTTTCTGGAAGTTGACCCTTGCCAGGCCTCAGGGGGTTTCATGCAAATGAACATTCAGCCGTTCCTACACATCTCTGGGTCTCTCTTTCTTTGTAGCTCCGCCTTTTTCAGTATTCTGCCTTTCAAATTCTGGCTGCCTCAGCCTCTGAAATCTCATATATTATTTTATTTAACTCAGCAAGGGCACCAGGCTCCGTTTGAGTTTCCCCTCCTTGCGCTGAGGCCCAGAAATTTCCTCCTGACAGAAAGCCAAGTCCTTTCTGGGATCATAATCCTATGTTGCCCATTTCAGTCTGATAACTGAAAACAGATGCTTCATATATATGATCCAGTTTTCTAATTGTTTATGGCTGGAAGTTAATTTTATACACCTTTACTCCCTTACAGCCAGAAGCAAAAACTGACATTATCTTTTTGGGAAAGAAACGAAATGCTCCAATATGGAATGTACATATTGATTTTAAAGGATGCCTTCTGGAACATGTTGGAGTAGGGAACTCCACGATTTCTCCTCCACAATAGCATAATGAGCCGGCAGAAAGTGTCGGGATCAACTTTTACAGAACTCTGGAACCGAATACAAATCTTGGAACAACCAGGGGAAGGCTAAATGAGGTCCGAAGGTGCTGCTTTGCAAGAAGAAAGTAATGTGGCATTTTAAATTGCCAGTTTCTGGACTGGGAGTGGCCACGAGGCAATGGTGCAGGTTGATAGTGTCAGAGTGAACAATAAGGACCTTATTCTTATTTTTTTTAATTTTTTTTTTATTGTTGAGAGACAGAGGGAGACAGAGTGTGAGTGGGGGAGGGGCAGGGAGAGAGGGAGACCCAGAATCCGAAGCAGGTTCCAGGCTCCCAGCTGTCAGCACCGAGCCCCACACATTGTATATTTATAGAAGTGAATATTATTCAGCCACAAAAAATAATGAAATCTTGCCATTAGCGACAACATGGATGAAACCTGAGGGCATTAGGCTAAGAGAAAGAAGTCAAATAAAGACAAATCCCGTATGATCTCACATGTGGAGTCAAAAAAACCAAGCTCATATATACATAGAATGGATCTGTGGCTGCAGGGGTGGGGAGTGGGCAGAATGAGCTCAAGGGGTCAAAAGGCACAAGATTCCAATTATAAAATAATAAGTCGCAAGGATGTAATGTACAGCAAGATGACTATAGTTAATAATACCGTAGCACATGTTTGAAAGTAGCTAAGAGAATAGATCTCATCACAAGAAAAAACAATGTGTAACTATGTATGCTGATGGAAGTTAACTAGACTTATTGTAGCGATCATTTCACAATTTATTCAGAGATTCAATCATTATGTTGTACATCCGAAACTCATGGTATATGTAAATTACACCTCAGTTTTCCTAAAGGTGAAATAATTAAAGTGGTAGGTTTAGAGACCTTGGAAAAAACTAATAGTTTATCTGTCCTTTCATCGGTAAATGTAATGTTCGAATTCCTTACCATGATATGAATTTGTTTTAAAGTTAATCTTTCTCAAAGCAAGTAGTTTTTCATTTCTTATTTTTTGTTTGGACAGAGACAGAGACAGCGTAAGCGGGGGAGGGGCAGAGAGCGAGGGAGAGAGGGAATCCCCAGTAGGTTCCATGCTGTCAGCACAGAGCCTGACGCGGGGCTCGAACTCACGAACTGTGAGATCATGACCTGGGCCAGAATCGAGTCAGACGCTTAACCGACTAAGCCACCCAGGCACCCCTTCCTTCACATATTTTGATATACGGATGACAGTCGAATCTGTGTACTGTGCATAAATTGCTCGAGTTGTCAACCAAGTAGACAGCTTGAAAGAAATGGACCAATTCTTCAAAATACACAAGCTAACCAGGCACCTGGGTGGCTCAGCGTGTTGAGCGTCTGACTCTTGATTTCAGATCAGGTCACGATCCCGGGGTTGGGGGATGGAGTCCCGCATCGGGCTTTGCGCCGAGCGTGGAGTCTGCTTAAGATTCTCTCTTCCTCGCTCTCTCTTCCTCTGCCCCTCTTCCCTGCTCTCTGTTTTTCTCTCTCTCTCTCTCTCTGTCTAAAATAAAATTCAAAAAAAAAGACACAAGCTACTGAAACCCACCCCAGAAGATACAGGATGTTGCTTCAACATGCACCAACTAGAATGATCTCCATACGGTCAGTAGATGATCTACATGCCAGTACAAGGATTTAAACAAAGTGCTTGGGGGTACTTAAAAAAGAGTAATTAATTTCAACTGAGAGAATGGGGTTGGGTTTAATAAATGCGGCATTGAGGTGAGCTGCAACGAAAAACACTGAGGGCTCCAGCTGGAGAGGAGATTTCTTTAAAAAGTATGTCAGGGCTGGTGGAAACAAGGATTTCAATGCTGTCTTTAGAATCCAATCTGAATGATATGATTAGTAATCCATTTTTCCCCCCCTCAGGGGAGTGAAGTCATGCGATTTGTATTTGTAGACCAATCCCCCTATGGATCGTGCAGAGGATGTATTTAAGGGGATAAAACACATTAAGAGATATTAGATTGGCATTAGTGAGGAGTAATGAGTACCTGACACGAGACAATGGCAGCAAGAATGGAAAGGATAGTTTTCTTTATTTTTTTTCTGATTTTATCTCGTGAAATAATACTTGACAAATCTCTTTCTCTGTAGATAAAACTGTATCTCCACGTCCGTGGACACAGTATTTATGCCCAGATGAGTTTGGCCTTATATGTTACAAGTTTGCGAAGGAAATCTTATTCCTCTCTACGTAGAGTTTAGCTTACCAGAAAAAAATAAGATGAAATGGAGATTCATTTGTACCCTATTATTTTGAGCTTGAAGACATCAACTATGACACTTTTGAAAATGACTAGCAGATTAAAACTAAGAGCCCTATAGAGGCACCTGGCTGGCTCAGTACAGCATACAACTCCTGATCTTGGGACCGTGGGTTCAAGCCCCACGTTGGTAGAGAGATTACTTAAAAACAAAATAACACAACACTTAAAAAAAAAAAAAAAGGAGCCCTATGAATATCTGGCAGGTAGAGCCTGTATTTTATATCAAGAATTTAATACAAAGCTTGTCCAACAGTATGAGTACAGTAATTATTTTTTTCTTAGTGAATGATGAAAAACTAGGAACTTTGGTGACGGCCGTAGTTGATAATTATAGTAACTGCATGTTATAGATTTTTCTGGAGCAGTTCCAAGTGAGGCAGCCAAAGTTCAAGACACCTTTGCAATTTTCCTCAGGACCCCTGCATATCTGGGCCTTCCTTCTGATTTTTTTATTCTTTGTTAATTGAATTACTAAGCACAGAATCAGAACAGGAAAAACCCCCCGCCCCCCGTTGTGGACAGAGGACCTGTAGGTACATCTAAAAAATGATCACAATGTATGAATGAATTAATGTGCTACAATTATTTGATCAAACAGGTGCCCTAATTCATCGGAACTACCCGCTTAGCCCAGCACAATCCAATGATGATGAATCAATTTTACAGTGGATAAATCTCAAGAAAGAAAAACATGCAAGTAACTAGAGATTTGTCGGGCATTTATTATTGTTTTGTTGGTTGTTTTAGTTGTTTTTTATGACCCGCAAACCCTAAAAATGATCGATACAGGAGAGACTAATAGGACATCTTAACTCCTATGTATTCCTTTCCCTTCAGCCTTACATTTGACAATTCTTCTGATTGAAATCAAACGGATGATAAATAATACAATGGATGCCTCTGCTTTCGTCGCAAATAGCCTTGCTGTTCTTCAAAGCGTAAAAAAATCTTGGCCACTAGAATGCCATCTCTAGGCAGCTCTAAATTAAAAACATGAAAAACACATTTTGATTGGTATATATGCAGAAGGTTCACGTCTGGGGCTCTGTGGAAGACCGAAAAGAGTTCTATGAAGAGGGCAGGAGGTTGAGAATCCAAGAGGGATCCAGCAATGACATTTAAATAATAGCAAAGCTGTTTCTGGGACAACAGGATAAGAGAGATGTGTTTCAGATCTGCAGAATAGGCTGAAAAATCCCGTAAAGAATCTAACTCCTGCATTTCCAGAATGAAGTGCAAGAATTAATTGAGTCAATGTAGAGTCTGCTCTTCTGAATGCTACCTGAGACTTCTCGTTTTCTGCCGCTCTAGCTGACAGATTTCACATTTTCACTCCGCGGGTAGATTAATACAACAATGTACTGTGTGGTCTCACTTTTCATGGGCTTTTCGTTGACATGTTGACGTGAATTTTCATTATTCTTTCTATTACGCAACCTGAACACATCTCTGGTTCTTTTCCTTGAGTTGAAGCTAACAAGAAAAACTTCAACTGTCTGATGTAGATCCCCAGGAATTAAAAAAAAAAAAAAAAAAAAAAGCTTTGTCAATAAAGGTTATGGAGGTAAATTTAACCTTAATGGATAATTGGAGGGGAGAGGGAGTGGAACTGCCTTATAGATGAAAAATGAAAGGAACTCAGAGAGGGAGGGAGAGAGAGAGAGAGAGAGAGAGAGAAACAGAGAAAGAGGGATGGGGAGAGAGGAGAGGGAGAAGGCAAAGGAGAGAGACAGACAGAAAGAAAGAATAGAGAGAAAAGAGAAAAAAAGAGAGTGAGAGCGAGAGCGAGGAGAAGGAAGAGGAGGAAGAAGGGAAAGAGGGGCTGTTAGAACTGGTGGGGGGGGGGTAAAAAGGAAGGCACTGACTTTAAACCTGCAGGGTTTCATCTGAAAATTACACAGTACTTATAAAACATTGAACATATCCCTGGTTGCAAGTACTTAAGCATGCAGTTTGGTACTTCTTAGGGAAAGTTTCACATCCCATAAATTTGTGTTTCAGAGCTTTGGGGCGCCTGTGTGGCTCCGTCGGTGAAGCGTCCAACTCTCGATTTGGGCTCAGGTCACGATCTCACGGTTCGTGAGTTCCAGCCCCGCATCGGGCTCTGTACTGACAACACGGAGCCTGCTTGGGGTTCTCTCTCTCTGTCTCTCTCTCTCAAAAATAAATACACTTTAAAAAAATGTCTTAAACAATAAAAATGTAAAAAGAATTTCAAAAACGACAGGTTGATACGAGTGTCAGAGGAGGCAGAACGGGTGAGGGATACTGTAAGTGACAGGCAACTTCTCTAAGAACTCACATCAAATTAGTGACAGAGATGAAACCGGATGCCTTACACAACCCCAGCACCTGAATCACCCTCACCCCCTGCCCGGAGATGCTGTCCTGGCCTAAGCCAAAATGTCCCTCTTTGGTGCAACCGGGCTCACTCCGTTCTCCAGCCCACACTGATCACAGACTTACCCCTCGGGCTCCCAGCACAACGTTTCAGCTTTAATTTTTATGTGTGTTCATGCCTTTCATCACGTAGTACTTCGGAATTAGCCTTGATTATTTCCCGGGGTTTGCTTTGTGCTTTCAATTTAATTGTGGACTGTTTAAGGACTAGGGCCGTGTTCCCTGCTTGCTTAATGACAGCTCTGAACCCTTTGCCACCCACCCGCCCACAACCTTACACAGAACGGACAATTGATAGAGTTTTGTCGTTCTAACCAGAGTTTTAAGTGAGTCGCAGGCCCTTTCACAAACGTTTTAAAAGCGTGCTGTTTTCCTCTTTGTACATTTCTCTATTTTTCCAATCCTACACAATGACTCTGCATTACCTTTAAAGTAGAAAATGACATGCTATTAAAACAATTGAGAGGCCCCCGTGTTGTTTCCTTTAATGATCGCTTCCCTCACAGCGGCAGCTGGGACCTCTATTCTGAGGCTTCCTAAAACTACAACTCTCCCTGGACTTTTCACCCAAGCCATATCTCTCATCGCTCATGACCTACAGGTCTCTCTTCAAACTCCGGCTCTTAAATTGATTCCATGGTAGTGTTTATTCAATCAGCTAACAAACATTCATCAAGCGCTGGGAAACGCTCGCGGCAGCCTGACGTCTTGGGTAGACGTCGGAAGTGAAACGGACAAGGTTACCCAGGGAAGCTTAGTGGGGAGAGAGGCACGACAAACAGATAAACACATCAATAGATCGGTGACTTCTCAGTGGGGCAAGTAAGTTCCAGATTCAGATTTCGAGTCTGAGAGCTAGAAGAAACGTGCGCGAATTTCAAATCTGTTTTCTATTTTTAGTTTTAAGGCCCGGGGAGAAGAAGTTTCGTTCCCACCGTTACGCCGCGGAGCCCAGACTTGTATGGAGGCCCCCCGGCCTCGGACTGGTGTGATTTTGTTTATAGTTTAAGGACTATTAATCGACAAACAAGGGACGCCTGGGTGGCTCAGTCGGTTGAGCGTCTGACTTCGGCTCCGGTCATGATCTCGCGGTCCGTGAGTTCGAGCCCCGCGTCGGGCTCTGTGCTGACAGGTGAGAGCCTGGAGCCTACTTCAGATTCTGTGTCTCCTTCTCTCTCTGACCCTCCCCCCCCCCTTGCTCTCTGTCTCCCTCTCTCTCTCAAAATAAATAAATAAACATTTAAAAATAAATAAATAGACAAACAACATGTTTCAGGATCTGTACTAGGCTCTAGGAGTAAATTAGTGAAAAAAAAAATGATTAAGAACATCAAAACATCAAATGTAACCTCGGCGGTCAGGGAACTTATCTTAGAGAGTTTGAATCTTGACAGAGAGGTATGTTTCTCTTATCAGACCTTTCAGAGAACCAGCTTTTGATGATGTCGATTCTTAATTTTTGTTACCATTTTTGCATTACATTGATTTTCTTATATCTATTAATTACTTCCTTTTTCCAGGTCTTTTGACTTGACTCTGTTGTATTTTTCTACCCTCTTCATTTGGCTGTGAATGCAACTTTTATCCTTAAAATCCTAAATTGGGAGAGAAGATTTTAAGAATACACATTTTTCTTTTCTGTGCCCTTTCAGCTTCATCACTAATCTGAAATGCAGTGTTTTTATTATTGTTCAGTTGCAAATGTTTTCTTATTTCTATTATGACTTCTTCTTTGGACTATAAATTGCATAGAATGTTTTTGTTTCTTTTTCTAAAGATTTTCTACAGATAAGGGGATTACTCTCTTTTTTGCGATTTTTTATTTTATCACATAGTCATCAGCAGGTTTCAGACTTGCTTCGTGACCTATACGTGGTCAATATCTGTGTTATATGAATGTGTATCATCTAAGTGATGGGTACAGATACATGATCTCCAGACGGTTTTTCATATCTTTCGTATCCTGATTTGTGTGTTATCTGCGTGATCTATGAATTTCTGGCAAAACTTCTGCCGAAATCTCCCGGTATAATTATGGATTTGTTTATTTTCCTGTGCCATGCTATTTTTCCTCTATGTTTTAAAAGCCTAAATGACTATAGATGCCTGTTACATTTTCTTGTATATTCTCTTTCCTCATATAACCTCGAATTTCCTAAAACGCGAACTTGAGCACATGATTCTTCTGCTCAGAAATCCTTAACGATGCGTTTGTCAGTGCGTCTTTTTGGAACACTTTTGCGTGATTTCCACGTTTGGGATCTACCTTCTATCCCTGCTCCTATGTCCACTAACTCTTCATCATGAGATTTCTGCGTGGATTATTCTCCTTTCACACCGATCTCATTTCTAGTCCCACGTTGCTCCCACAGCTAGGAATGCCCTCCATTCTATCCTTCGTTTATCCAATTCCTACCTATTCCTTAAGGATATTTCTTCCAAAAAACCATCTTATTGACCTGAACCGGCACTTAGCCCTCCTTTCTCAGACTTCCAGAGAACAATAGGTCTGAAGGGTGTTGGGTAGTTTTGTGTTTTTTACTGGACTGGAAAACTTTTTGAGGGAGAAGTTACATCATTTTTTTAATGTTTATTTATTTATTCGAGAGAAAGACAGCACGAGTGGGGAAGGGGCAGAGAGAGAGAGGGGGGAGAGAGAGAGAATCCCAAGCAGGCTCCGTGCTGTCAGCACAGAGCCTGATGCGGGGCTCAAACTCAGGAACCGTGAGATCATGACCGGAGCCGAAGTCAAGTGGGACGCTTAACCCACTGAGCCACCCAGGCGCCCCAAGGGAGGAGCTGTATCTTATACATGATAAGGTATAGCATATAGTTGGAATTTAATCCATTTATGCTGCCCCGTACTCTAAATGGAGAAGTTGATGTTTATTTGCCAAATTAAACGGAAACCAAGACTGAAGATACAATGTGTTGAAAGCCTGGCGTGGTAGCCCAGTTTGGTCTCATTATGAAAACCCCGTTCAATCTTATTTTGGAGGGATAAAAATTTGTCCTACTATTGGTATATTAATTCCTGTATTTAAGGGCAACAAAATGAAAAGTTTTATCCTTCTTATAACCTGAAAGTAAAATGGCAGGACAAGCCTAATCGCTAAACCATAGGTGAAGCACATTTATGCATCCAAACCAAGAATAGAATGGTAAGAAGTAAGTCTTTTCACCTTCTTTTTTATGAAAAAGATCAAATAAATTTAAAGGGAATTTTCAAAAGGTTAGTTGCTGGTTCAATTTGTTTCCTGACAGTTTATTACATGCTTCAATACCCAGGATGTTTTCTGCAGAGTGATCACTAATCAATGTCTTATTAAGAAATGGTATTTCTTGTAAATCACAGAAAGAGCATCTGTCTCAATACCCTAATTTCCTTTCTCATAGTTTGATTTTGGGGAGCTCAGTTATATGGCACTGAATTTCATCCATAAAAAAGGACCACAATGAGGGCCGTGCCGTCGTAGTCAAAGTCTTATTATCCGAGACTACATCTTCCACGGAAAATCTTACTTTTAATTTCTTAAAGTATTCTGGTTGGCGCATGTATGGTTTAAAGATAGCTCATACAATGCCCTCTTCGGATTGAACTTGGAACCCTTAAGAAATGAGGTTTATCATTCAACCGGAACACTAGGCAGCTCTTATCTGTTTTATTCCAAGAGTTGAGTGATTTTTTTGGAGGTGAGTGGTTATTTCACCATCACTCTACTTGTTTCATGGGGAAGGCCTTCTCCTAGCATGATACCCCTGGCCTTTCTCCCCACTGGAGAAGGAGCGGCTTAACTGATTGGTGACCTTGGGAGAATAAACTGTGCAAACATGGTTAAACCTTTTCACTCGGCACTGGATTGACCGTCTGGCTCAGAACGTGTTTCCGTGACTTCCCAGCTCATGCTTTTAACCGTTTATTTGCACTGTTTAAAAACTCTGACATTCCCTTAGGTTAAGTGAATTGCCCCAAATCACAAAGATGTTTAGGGTTCAAACTGGAATTCTAGGGGTGCCTGGGTGGTTCGGTCGTTTAGCTGCCCGGGGTGGGATGTTGTAAGGAGGAAAGTCTGTCTGTTTAAAAAGAAAAGCGGCCTGGGGACACCGAGGTGGCTCAGTCAGTTAGGCATCCGACTCGATTTCGGCTCAGGTCATGATCTGACTCTTCATGAGTTTGAGCCCGCATCTGACAGCACAGAGCCTTCTTGGGATTCTCTCTCTCCCTCTCTCTCTGCGCCCCTCCTTTGCAGGCTCTCTCTCTCTCTCTCTCTCAAAATAAATAAAATAAACATTAAAAAAATCTTGGAATTCTAACACAGGTCTTTTTGACTCTAAAGTTGATTTTTTTTTTTTTAAATCACTATACCATATTTGTCCAGAGTAGTGCTAGATTCAAATAATGGAGACTACTACTTCTGACCAATATAGAATGGCAGGGACCAGATTTACTGCCCCCAAAGACAGCAAAATATAAGAAACGATGGTTTTTAAGATGCTGGCTATCAAGCAGTGAAGGAAAGTGATTCCAGAGAGAAAGGAAAACCAATCAGCTGAGTACTTTGTCCCAGATTATCCACTTGAGTTCCCAGGCTGCTACCAGAGTAGGATACTCCAGGTGGGGACCCGTTGGTATTCCTGAGATAAGAAAATGGAGCTGAAAGTCCAGGCAGAACAAGGTGACCAGAGTTCACAGAACAGAAAGCACAGGGGAGACAGCTGCACAGACTGAGAACCATAGAGATCTTCACAGGATGCCCCTATAGCACTTGGCTGAGAAGTGACAAGTGCATATGTATGAGGAAATGACAGGAGGCGGGAACAGGTGGGGAATATGATCCAAAAAAAAAAAATAGACACTAGTGACCCATGTTCGTACAGGGTCCATAATAATGCCTATTTTCATCAGCCAGACACATAATTCATGTGGCAGTGGGTATAGTATTTAGGAAGCTCTTTAAAAAAAATGTTTTTTAATGTTTATTTATTTTTTGAGACAGTGAGAGAGAGAGTATGAGTAGGGGAGGGGCAGAGAGAGAGGGAGACACAGAATCCGATGTAGGGTCCAGGCTCTGAGCTGTATGACAGCACAGAGCCCAACGTGGGGCTCGAACTCACGGACCGGGAGATCATGACCATGCTCAGCCAGCTGAGCCACCCAGGGGTCCTAGAAGGTCTTGATTCAGTAGATAGGAATAATCAGCCCTATTGTGGTCCTTCCTAACAAATGATAAAAGAAACATCCGAAAGGATCAAACTGATTCTGAGTATTTTAATTGCATCCCAAGATGTGGCTCAAGAATATTTGCAGGAATGCAAAAACACCCAGTTTCCAGCAAAGTAAAAATTCCAGTGTCAGACATATCATTGAAGACTACGAGACCGGCAAAGGCATAGGAAAGCATACCATAATGAATAAAGTAATCGGTTGATTAATTCTGACCCAGATGTTGGAATTAGTGGAGAAAACGTTACAGTTATTGATTGTAACCAGGGGAGCCTGGGTGGATTAGTCCGTTAAGTATCCAACTCGATTTCAGCTCAGGTCATGATCTCACGGTTCATGGGATCGAGTCCCGCTTTGGGCTCTGTGCAGCCCGGAGCCTGCTTCAGATTCTCTCTCTCCCTCTCTCCCTGCCCTTTCCCCCCCACACACTCTCTCTCTCTCTCTCAAAATAAAGAAACATCTTTAAGTTACGTCTTTAAGTGAAGACATATGAAATATCTGGAGATGAAAAGTAAAATGTTTAAGACAAAATATGCTGAGTGAGATTGACAATAAATTAGACGTTGCAGAACATAAGGTTATGTTTGAAGCTATAACCATAGAAACTATCCAAAATTAAACACAGGGAGGAAAAAGAATTTGGTGAAATTAACAGGGCATCCCCATCGAATCACTACGGTTGTATACCTGAAACATTGTGTGTCAACTATACTTCAACGCAAAAAAAATGACCCACTACGGGCAATCTACAAGAAACTTGCTTCAAATATAACAAGTTAGGTCGTTGGAAAGTAAAAGAATGGAAAGTAATCAACCAGACAAACATTGAAAAACAGCATCTGTGATCTGTGGGACTATTTCAAGTTACCTCATATACACGTAATTAGACTCCTTAATGGAGATAGTGGTGATACAAAATACGTTTGAATAAATAGTGGTGCGTAATTTTCCCAGGTTTATGAAAGTGTTCAATGTGGACAATCTCAAAAAGCATCATGGGTAAGAACATGAAGGAATCTATACCAGCTCACAACACGACCAAATTGCTCTAAACCAGCATAAAAATAAAAATTGTAAAGCATCCAGAAAGTTTGTGGGATGTCATTAAAGCTGTATTAGTGAGAATTTTCTAGCACTACATGCCTACATGAGAGAAGAGAAATGTTCTTCCACATTAAAAACCTGTGAAGGGAGGTCAGATTCTATCCAAAGGAAGCAGAAAATGGAAATAAGCAAGTTTAAAGGATAATTCAATAAAATAAAAACCAGAAAAACAACAGAACTGGCTCTTTGAGAGGATTAATGCAATTTATAAACCTCTAGCCAGACAGACCAGGAAGAAAAAGAAAGAAGACACAATTTACCAATATCAGGAATGAGAGAGGTACCATCACTATATATTCTTGTACAAATTATCATAAATGAATGTTGTGAACAAATATATACTTACAAATTCAACATCGTGGATGAAACGGACAAATTCCTTGAAAGCCATGAGCTACCAAAGCTCAGTCAAAAAGAAATATACAGCCTATCTATTAAAGGTAATGAATTTGTAGCTAAAAATCCACAAAACAATCTCAAGGCCTATAGAGCTTCACTGGTGAATTGTACCGAACACTTCTGGAAAAAAATAATGTGATTTCTATGCTTACACATACACATACTTCTCCAAAACTTCGAAGAAGAGGAAAATTTCTCATTGGATGAAGCCAGCATTATCCTAACAGTAGAAACAGACAAAAACACTACAAGATAAGAAAAAAATGCTGATGCAAAAACAAAAGACGTAAAAAAAGTAAATAAGCTTTAGCAAATTGAACCCAACAATGTGTAAAAAGAAAATGGATCGTGACCAAGTGCAGTTTATCCCCGGAATGCAGGTTTCGTGTAACGTTACAAAATCAATCAACGTAATTCACTATATTCCCAAACCACAAAAGGGAAACCATGCGATCGTCTCAATGGACATAGAAAAAGAATCTGACGAGATCAAACACCCATTTGTAATTAAAAAAAAAAAAAAAAAAAAAAAAAAAAACCTCTCAAAGTAAAATAAATCAGCCGGACCAAGATAAATACTGTATGGTATCACTTACATGTGGAATCTAAAATAGCCAAACTCACAGAAAGAGAGACAGGAATGGTGATTACCAGGGGTTGGGGGTGAGAGAACAAGAGAGATGTTGGTCAAAGACCACAGACTTCCAGCCAGAAGATGAATAAGTTCTGCGGATCTACTACACAGCATAATGGTTCTAGCTACTAAGACTGTAGTGACTACTCGGAAGTTGCTAAGAGAGTAGATCTTAAATGTTCTCACCGCAGAAATGAAATGGTAATTACGCGACACGATGCAGGTGCCAGCGGATGCTCTGGTGGTGATCATTCTGCAATGTATGTGTGTCAGATCAATACATTGTACACCTATCCAATGTTATGGGTCAATTACAATAGTCCCCTGATCCACAGTTTTAATTTCTGCACTGTCAGTTACGTGTGGTCAACCATAGTCTGGAAGTAGATGATCTTCCTGCTGACGTATTTTCAGAAGTTCATTAGTGGCCTAAAGCTACGTCATTCACCCCGCTTCATCTCCCCGTATAGGCATTTGATCATCTCACATCACAATAAGCAGGGTGAGTGCAGTACAATAAGGTGTTCTGAGAGAGAGAGAGAGAGAGAGAGAGACGATGGTCACGTAACTTTTATTACAGTATGTTGTTATAATTGTTCTATTTTTATTATTAGTTATTGTCATTACTCTCTTAGTGAGCCCAATGTATAAATCACACTTTATCATAGGTATGTACGCATAGGAAAAATATATAGTATATATAGGGTTTGGTACTATTCACAATTTCAGGCATCGACTTAGGATCTTGGAATGTATTCTCCATGGATTGGGAGGGATAGTGTATATCTCAACAAAGGTGAAAAAAAAAAAAAAAACCTCCCCGCAAACTAGGAATAGAAGGGACCTTTCTCTAGGGGCGCCTGGGTGGCTCGGTCGGTTAAGCGTCCGACTCGGGCTCAGGTCTTGATCTCACTGTTCGTGGGTTCGAGCCCCGCATCGGGCTGTGTACTGACAGCTTGGAGCCTGGAGCCTGCTTTGGATTCTGTGTCTCCCTCTCTCTCTGCCCCTCCCCTGCTCACACTCTGTCTCTCTCTCTCAAAAATAAATAAATGTTAAAAAAAATTTTTAAAAGAAGGGACCTTTCTCAACTTGATAAAGAGCATGTACAAAATCCTACAGCTATCATCATAGTGAATGGTGAAAAACCAAGTGATTTCGTGTTAAGATTAGAAGCAAGGCAGAGATGTTAGCTCCCATCCTATTCAACAGCGCATCAGAGGTTCTGGTCAGGGCAACTAAGCAAAAAAGAGATAAGAGCCATCTAGATTGGGAAGGAAGAGGTAAAATTTTTTAGTCACAGATGGCATGTCTATGTAGAAAATCCAATAAAATCTACCAACTCCTAGAACCAATAAGTGAGGTTAGAAACTTTGAAGGATACCTTACAAACTTATGCATCAAAGATGATTCCATGGAAATAGGACAGTCTTTTAATAAATGGTACTAAAAATCACGATATTTGGGGTGCCTGGGTAGCTCAGTTGGTTAAGCGTCTGACTTCGGCTCTCAGTTCATGGGTTCGAGCCCTGCGTCGAGCTCTGTGCTGACAGCTCAGAGCCTGGAACCTGCTTCGGATTCTGTGTCTCCCTCTCTCTCTGCCCCTCCCCTGCTTGCTCTCTGTCTCTCTGTCTCTGTCTCAAAAATAATAAACATTTTTTAAAAATTTAAAAAACAGGGCATTCATGTGCAAAAATATAAACTTCGATCCAAATCCTATATTAAAATTAACTCAAAATGGGTCCGAGAGCAGTTTACAACCTGAAACTATAAAACTTCCAGAAGACAACATAGGACCCAGGAGGGAATTTTTGTGGCTTCAGATTAAGCAACGTTTTCTCAGATGCAGATCCAAAAGAAGAATCCATAAAGAAACAAAGTGATAAGTTGGACTTCATCAAAATACCCACTCTTCAGCACTGCTGAAAATGAAAAGACTAGCTTGCAGCCGGGGAGAAAATATTTGCAAATCACACATCACATAAAAGACATCTCCAGAATATATGAAGAACCCTGGAACTCAGCAATATGGAAACAAATAACCCAATTAAAAAACAGGCCAAAGCTTTCAACAGGCACCTCACTGAAGAGGATATATAGTTGGTTAAGCATGCGAGTCTCGATTTCGGCTCAGGTCACGATCTCACGGTTCATGGGATGGAGCCCCAAGTCGGGCTCTGCGCTGACAGCACAGAGTCGGTTTGGGATTCTCTCTCTCCCTCTCTCCCTGCCCCTCCCCCCACTCATGCTCTCTCTGTTTCTCTCAAACTAAGTAAAAATAAATACATAAAGTTTTTAAAAAGAAGATATATCGATGGCTAAGAAGCTATGAAAAGACTTCTGGGAAAGGCAAATTACGACCACAATGAGATGACACTGTACATCTAGTAGATGGCTAAATTTAAAATGCCTGTCCATGCCAAATGTTGGAGAAGGTGCGGAAACGCTGGAACTCTCCTACACCGGTAGTGGGAATGTGAAAAGGTAGAACTTTGGAGAAGAGTTTGGCAACTTGACAGAAAGTTAAGCATACACTTACCACGTGACCCGGTCATTCCACTGCTACGTATTTACTCAAAAGAAGCAAAATCCGATCTGCGTGCAAATATTTTTCTTGGGGGTTCAAAGAAGCTTTATTCATAATCACCCAAATCCACAAACAGCCAATATGTTCTTCAGGAGCTGAGTGGGTAAACTTGGTGTATTTGCACAATAGAACATACGTAACGCCACAATAGAAAAGGAATAAACCATTGATACACACGATGTGGATGAATCTCAAAATGATTACGCTGAATGAAAGAAGCCAGCCACAAGAATCCGTACTGTTTGATTGCATTCGCATAAAACTCTAGATAGCGCAAAATAATCTGTATAACAGCAGATCAATGGTTGCCTTGGACGGGGTGGAGAGGTTTAGGAGGGGCGAAAGGGCGTATAAAGATACGTGAGGAAATTTCTGGGGGTAATGAATATTTCACTACCTTCCTTATGGTGATGCTTTTACAGGGGTTTTTGTATGTCAAATCTTATCAAAACGTGCAACTTAAGGGGCGCCTGGGTGGCTCAGTCAGTTGAGCGGCTCTTGATCTCGGCTCGTGGTTTCGTGAGTTCGGGCCCCGAGTCGGGCTCTGTGCTGACAGCGTGGAGCCTGCTTGGGATTCTCTCTCTCTCCCTCTCTCTCTCTGCCCCTGCCCCCGTCTCAAAATAAATAAACGTAATTAAAACATTCTTTTAAAAAGGTACAAATTAATTATGTGCAGTCTATGGTATGTCACCTGTACCTCAAAACGATCAACAAATTCAAGCAACGAATCAGTCCCAAATCACGACACAAAATGACAACCTCAGAATGAGCAGCTTCCGTATCTTTGCACGGCATTTGTGTAGTCTGACCCGATCTTGTTTCGTAGTTGTGGTTGTCCAGTAGTGGGGTTAGATGTCATTCGCCTAGCGTCACTAAGCCCCGTCTTGTAATATTTTGGGCCCTAATGGTCATGGGCACAGTTCTTTTTGTTAAAAACGACTACATTTTTATTTTCTTATGCTGAGAGGCGGCACTTTGCTCAGCCCAGGAAGGAACGACATACATCGCCAACTAAGGACGTTCTTTATTGAAACACCAGCCGCAAATGACATCCCCCAATCACTCACCACATTGCTTTGCTCGGGCTGTGGTAACCAAATGCCATGGACTGAGTGGCTTAAAAGCAGAAATTTATTTTCCTTCACTTCTGGAGGCTCCGGGCCCAAGATCGGCGGGGTTGGTTTCTGGCGAGACCTCTCTCCTTAGCTTGCAGACAGCACTTTCTCGTGGTGTTCTGACTTTGTCTTTTCTTTATGCAAGCCAGTGCAGGGTTCTGCTGCCTCTTCTTCTAAGGATTCCAGTCTTACCGGATTAGGGGATTAGGGCCCCACCCTCATGACTGTATTTAACCTTACTGCCTCCTTAAAGGCCTTATCTCCTACCTCCTCATAGGAGATATTGACAGTCACGTTGGCAGTTAGGGCTTCGACGGGTGGATTGGGAGGCTGTAATTCAGTTTATGAGAATCACCATGTCCCTGGTCACCTGGGTGGCTCGGTTGGGTTGAGCATCCAATGCTGGATTTTGACTCAGGTCATGATCTTATGGTTCGGGAGTTCGAGCCCTGTGTGGGGCTCTGAGTCTGCTTGGGATCCCTCCCCCTGCCCCCTGCCCCTCGTCCACTCAAGCTCTCTCTCTCCCTTTCAAAATAAATAAATACACATTTTTTTTTTTAAAAAAGGAACCACCATGTCCTTAACAATGAAAACAGTTCATATTCACTGCAGATGGCCAATATACCAGGCACTCCCCTAAACGCATTACAACCCTACTGATAACCCTATGAGGGAAACACCATTAGCACCCCAATTTATAAATGAGGACAATGAGGCTCAGAAAAGTTCTATCGCTAAATTTCTGGAAGATCGATGCACTATTAGATTACATCCATCCATCCATCCATCCACTAGAATGTAAACTTTGTAAGGAAAACGTATTTTTCTACTTTTTTTTATTTTTAATTGTTTTAGTGTGTATTTATTTTTGAGACAGAGAGAGACAGAGCATGAACTGGGGAGGAGCAGAGAGAGAGGGAGACACAGAATCTGAAACAGGCTCCAGGCTCCGAGCTGTCAGCACAGAGCCCGACGTGGGGCTCGAACTCACGAACCCGCGGCATCATGACCTGGGCCGAAGTCGGACGCTTATCTGACTGAGCCACCCAGGCACCCCTCTACTTTTTTTTTTTTAATTGAGGTATTTGCAAGTGTTTAGAAAACTGTGCCTGGGACATAGAAGGTGGTTGATAAATATTTGTTGAATTGTAATGAATTGAACCTGTCCTTATTCAAATAGCGTATCACAGAGCTAAGTTTTGAACATAGGTCTGTCTTATTTGGGTCCACATTCTTTTTTTTTTTTTTTAACGTTTTATTTATTTTTGAGACAGGGAGAGACAGAGCATGAACAGGGGAGGGTCAGAGAGAGGGAGACACAGAATCCGAAACAGGCTCCAGGCTCTGAGCTGTCAGCACAGAGCCCGACGCGGGGCTCGAACCCACGGACCGCGAGATCATGACCTGAGCCGAAATCGGCCGCTTAACCGACTGAGCCACCCAGGCGCCCCTGGGTCCACATTCTTAATCAGTATTTTATATTTACTTTATTAAATGGAAGAAGAAAATGTTAGCGTTTGAAGATTCGGCAAAGTACAAAAGGAATTCTTTTCAGACAATATTTCTGGAAATAGATGAAAAGAGACACTGAACTTGACATCACTGATCTCTCCACTGGATACACTGTGTCCCAACGCTGAATCTCCCTTCCCCTGGCACTTAATCTTTTCTACCATGTGAAGCAACTAGTTGTATACTTGTCTTACCTTCCTAACTAGGTGGAAAACACCGGCGTGGTAAGAATGCATTCTTACATAACTTTGTATAATGTAAATTCTTGCATCAATAGGTGTTTCACTTATTCAATTCACAATTCGCTTATTGAATTCACAATTCAATAAGAATTTACGCTGGCATCAATAAGTGTAAATTCTTGCATCAATAAGTTGCTAAATAAAAACAATAAAGAAATACGTGACAGTAGACCCGAGCTCCAGTCCCAATACAGCCTCTAAGTCAGTTTGTGACTCTGAGTAAATCACATCACTCCTTTAGATAGTTACTATCTAAGTCCAGTCTCAGCAAAGGAGACTTGGAGCCATATATCTGAGATAGAGACAAATCGTAAAAGACATTCATTGGAACAAACAGAGCTGTGCCACTAAGAAATAAAAGACTCTGGGGCGCCTGGGTGGCTCAGTTGGTTAAGCATCTGACTCTCGATTTCAGCGCAAGTCGTGATCCCAGGGGTGTGGGATTGAGCCCCTCGTCAGGCTTTGTGCCGGGCATGGGGCCTGCTTAAGATTCTCTCTCTCCCTCTCTCCCCCTACCCCTCCCCTGCTCATGTTCTCTTGTTCTCTCAAAAAAAAAAAAAATTAAAATTAAAAAAAAAGAAGAAGAAATAGGGGCACCTGGCTGGCTCAGTCAGTTAAGCAGCTGGCTCTTGATTTCGGTTCAGATCATGGTCTCACGGTTCATGAGTTCGAGCCCCCGCATCAGGTTGCGCGCTGACAGTGCAGAGCCTGCTTGGGATTCTCTCTCTCTCCTCTCTCTCTGCCCCTCCCTGCCCGTCTCTCAAAATAAATAGATAAGCGTGTGTCATGTCACGTCAGGACTCCCGTCAGGAATAAGTTTCGCCAAAATTTCATTTCCTCAAATATAATGGACCTAATCGTTATCCCACAGCACCCTATTTTGGAGACTCAATAAACAGAGCACTCTTAGGCTTTTTGCCTAAGAAACAAAACAACTAAATATTGACAGGACTTTGATACAAGCCTTTCAAACATGTCCACACGCTGGAAAAAAACCGTACTTATTCAACTACAAAGAAAACCACAAATAATTGTTCCACGCACACATAAAAATTTTTTATTTGGCTTACAAGACACTCCTCCTCCTCCTACTCTATCAGCAATCTGGCCCAAAGTTACAAAATCCATTATGGAGAGAGCTCTGACAATACTAAGAGGTTGCAGGCCACTGCTCCCATCCTGAACAAGAGAAAAGCTGAACAAACCGAAAATCAAAGAAACCCATCAAAAAACTTGGTTGCAGGAAAACCACCCAATGAATAATGAATGGGTAGGTGGCAAAACCATCCCTGATATCCGCTTCCTCGATTTGGAAGGGGTAATGGAAAAAAGCAAACATTCAAGACATGATGAGTCACGTAAGATGAAAATTTCTAAAAAAGGACCGAAAGGTAATGCAACACGTTAAAAACTCTAACCAGGGCGTCTGGGTGGCTCAGTTGGTGAAGCTTCTGATTTTTGATTTCAGCGCGGGTCATGATCTCACAGTTCGTGAGTTCCAGCCCCACACTGTGCTCTGCACTGAGAGTGCAGAGCCTGCTTGGGATTCTCTCTCTCTTTCTCTCTCTCTGCCCCTCCCCTGCTCCTGCTCACTCTGCTTCTCTCTCTCTCAAATCAAATAAACTTTTATTTTATTTTTATTTTTAAAAAACACCATATATATATATATATATACACATTAATTTGAGAGAGACAGAGAGAGCACGAGGAAGGGAGAGGAACAGAGGGAGAGAGAGAGAGAGAACGAGAGAGAGAATCTTAAGCAGGTTTCCATGTTCAGTGCAGAGCCTGACATGGGGCTCAATCCCATAACCCTGGGATCATGACCTGAACCCAATCAATAGTTGGATGCTCAACTGACTGAGCCACCCAGGCACCCCTAATGTTTATTTATATTTGAGAGAGAGAGACAGAGACAGAGACAGAGACAGAGCTCGAATGGGGGTGGGGCAGAGAGAAGGGAGACACAGAATCCAAAGCAGGCTCCAGGCTCTGAGCTGTCAGCACAGAGCCCGAGGCAGGGCCCAAACTCATGAGCCGTGACATCGTGGCCTGAGCTGAAGTGGGACACTTAACTCAGCCACCCAGGCACCCGTAAATAAACTTCAAAAAATAAAAATAAAAACTCTGTAATAGAAATGAAGAATGCCTTTGTTGGGCTCATCAGTTAAGTAGACACAGACAAGGAAAGAATTAGTGAGCTTGGAAGACAGAGTAGGAACTTCCCAAGTTGAAATGTAAAGGAAAAAAAGACAGAGAAAACTACTGGACCATCCCAAAATGTCAAAGGACATAACTGGAATACCAGAAGAAGAGGAAAATAAAAACAGAAAAGAAATGTTTGAAGTAACGACGTCTGAGGAATACCTAAAATTAATGAGAGTCACTAAATCATAGGTCCAGGAAGCTCAGAAAAGGCCAAATAAAATAAATACGAAAACACTACACCCAGGAATATGTTATTCAAAAGACAGAAAAACAAAGACAAAGGAATATATTTTAAAAAGCAAGAATTAGGGACACCTTATCTACAGAAGGTTAAAAAAAACCACACACACACAAGCAAGAAGAGAGTGGCATGAGATATTTAAAATCGTAAACAAAACAAAACAAAACCCAAAATCCTATATCTAGTGAAATTATCCTTAAGTATGAAGGCAAAATAAAGCCTGTTGCAGAACTCACCTTAAAAACAAAACAACAACAACACAAAACAAAACAAAACAACAGAAGTCATCACCAGGAGACTGGTCCTCCAAAAAATGCTTAAAGGAAATCTTCAGAGAAAAAGGAAATATTTTAGGTTAGAAACTCACAGATCTCTATAAAAGAAAGGAAGAGCATTAGAGAGGGAATAAACAGAGGCAAAATAAAATCTATTTCTTTTCATATTCTTGCTCTATCTAAAAGATTACTGCTTGCTTGAAATAATAACAATCACTAGGCATTGGCTGAGTCTAGCATACGAATAAATGAAATGAATGGCAGCCATATCATAAATAAGGGCCAGAGGCTGGAATAGGGAATATTTTGCTATTAAATATCTGCACCACACATGAAATGGCATCATGTATTTTTTTTTTAATTTTTTTTTCAACGTTTATTTATTTTTTGGGGGACAGAGAGAGACAGAGCATGAACGGGAGAGGGACAGAGAGAGAGGGAGACACAGAATCGGAAACAGGCTCCAGGCTCCGAGCCGTCAGCCCAGAGCCTGACGCGGGGCTCGAACTCCCGGACCGCGAGATCGTGACCTGGCTGAAGTCGGACGCTTAACCGACTGCGCCACCCAGGCGCCCCGCATCATGTATTTTAAAGTAAACTTAGTTTAAACTGTAGGGGCATCTGGATGGTTCAATTGGCTGGGCATCTGACTTCGGCTCAGGTCATGATCTCACAGTTCGTGGGTTCGAGCCCCACGTCGGGGTTCTGTGCTGACAGCTCAGAGCCCGGAGCCTGCTTCCGATTCTGTGTCTCCCTCTCTCTCTGCCCCCCCACCCCACTCTCACTCTGTCTCTCTGCCTCTCTCGAAAACAAATAAACATTAAAAAAAATAAACTGTATGTTGCAATCACTAAAATATTTTCAAAGAAGTATAATTGATACATTACTACAGGGTATAAAACGTGATAATATAAAATGCTCAGGGTGCCCGGGTGGCTCAGTCGGTTAAGCGTCCGACTTCGGCTCAGGTCATGATCTCACGGTTCATGAGTTCGAGCCCCACGTCAGGCTCTGTGCTTGCTGACAGCTTCGGATTCGGTGTACCCCTCTCTCTCTGCCCCTCCCCCACTCATTCTCTCTCTCTCTCTCTCTCTCTCTCTCTGTCAAAAATAAATAAATGTAAAAAAATAATAATAATATAAAAAGCTCAGTTAAAACCAGAAAAAAGTTGTAAAATAAGTCTCTGGTAATAAATAGAACCAGTTACAAACATAGATGATTATTAATTCAAATATATAAATAACTACCTTAAATATTTGTGATCCTAACACACCCATGAAAGAGAAGACTGTCAGAGTGAGAAAAAAAAAATGAAAACAAAAACAAAAAACCACTCAACCGTTTCCTACAAGGAACGCATTTCACATATAAAGACACATACAGATAGAAAATAAAGGAATGGAGAAACATATACCATGCTAAGGCCAATCAAAAGAAAGCCGAAGTAGCTATACTAATATCAGACAAAGCAGACTTCAGGAACAAGAAAACATGTCAAGGATAAATGTTAGCAAAAAGAAAGGCACTACATAATGATTAAGGGGTCAGTCCTCCAGAAAGACCTAAGAATCCTCACTGTATGGGCACTTAAAGACTGAGCACCTGTCTTTAATACTACCAGCAAACTGATAGTATTAAAAGGACAAATAGCAAAAATCACCATTATAGTCGGAGATTTCAATACTTTCCATCAGTTATTAATAGATCAAGCAGGCTGAAAAACCGAGAAGTCTATAGTTCCCCCGAATAGCACCATCAATCAATTTGACATAATTGCGATTGATAGAATACTCCAACAGTGGCAAAATGCACATTCTTTTCAAGCTCACGTAGAGCATTCAGAAGACAGACCACATCTATGCCACAAAAGACACTTAATACATTTAAAAGAAAATAAATTATAAAAAAAAATATGATCTCATACCACGATGAAATTGAACGAGAAATCGATAATGGAAACATATGCTGGGCACTCACGTATTTGAATATGAAAGCATATCCCTTTAAACAACACGGGATCAAAGAAGTCTCCGGGGAAATTTAAAATATTTGCACGAAAGAAAAATATTTGAATGAAGGAAAAATATATAAATTTGTGGGATGCAACAAAAGTAGAGCTTAGAGGGAGGTTTATAACATTAAGGGCATATGTCACCCCAAGAAATCTAACGTCAGCAACCTAAGCATATACCTTAAGAAATTAGAGGGGAAACAGACATGTTAGCCTTACGCAAGCAGAAGAAAATAAATAATAAAAAAACACTACGGCAGAAACCAATAACATTGTAGACAGCAAAATGATAAAGAAATTCAAAGAAACTAAACATTGCTTTTTTTGAAGAAAGAAATAAAATCG
The DNA here is from genome assembly GCF_007474595.2 of Lynx canadensis. Lineage (NCBI taxonomy): Eukaryota > Metazoa > Chordata > Mammalia > Carnivora > Felidae > Lynx > Lynx canadensis. The sequence goes on from NC_044321.2 coordinate 93,087,581, forward strand.
ATAAACGTCTAGCCAGGTTAATAGGAACAAAAGAAGGCACAGACTTCTGATATAAGCAATAAAAGTGGGATCATCGTATTTTGGTCTCATGTACATTCAAAAGGATAATAAAGGAATACCCAGGAAAAAAAAAAAAAGTTCACAATTTGATAATTTAGATAAAATGAACCAATTTCTTATAGACACGAACTACCAAAACTCACATCAGGAAAAATAGGTAACAAGAAATGTACATAAAATAGATAACAAGCAATTGAATTGATAATCAATAACCTAATAACCTTCCAAAAAAGAAATCACCCATCCCAGACGATTTCACCAGCAAATTCTAGCACCCTTTTAAAGAAGAAGTGATACCAATTCTCTACAATCTCTTACAAGAAATAGAAGCAGAGTGGACATTTTCCAATTCATCCCATGAAGCCAGCCTTACTCCAATACCAACATCAGATAAAGAGATTACAAGAAAGAGGAATGACAGACCAGTATCTCTGATGAACATAAATGTAAAAATCCTCAAGAAAATGTTACCAAAATGAATCCAACAACGTATAAAGAAAAATTACACCTCATGACTAAATGGTCTATGAGGCTGTCTCAGTATTTAAAAATTAATCCCTTAATGGAATGTACCACATCACCAGAGTAAAGGGGAAAAACCATATGATTATACTAACCGATGCAGAAGAAGCATTTGACAAAATCCACCACCTATTCCTGGTAATTACTCTCACCAAACTAAGAAGAGAGGGGAAATTTTTCAGTGTGATAATGAACATCGATACAAAGCCTACAGGTAGAACCACCATGGTTAATCAGGAAAACTGGACACTTTTCCCCCAAGGCCGGGACAAAGGCAAGATGTTTTTTCCTCAACACCTCTATTCAACATCGTGATGAATGTCTTAGCTAGTGCGATAAGACAAATAAAAACATGAAAGGTGTGTAGAATGGAAAGGAAGAAATAAAACTATCTTTATTCACAGAAGACATCATTGTCTATGTAAAAAAAATCCCCCCAGGAAAGGACAAACGATTTCTGGAACTACTGAATATAAAAAAGTTGCAGGATGCAATGTTAATACACTAAAGCCAATTGCTTTCTTATATACCATAAATCAACAATTAGAAATTTAAATTTAACAAAGCAATACGATTGATAATAGCGCCCCTCAAAAATGAAATACTCAGGTATATATCTAACACAATATGTACAGGAACTATATGCAGAAAATGACAAAACACCGATTACAAAAAATCAAAGATCTAATAAATGGAGAGATGATTTAGAAGACTCAATTGCTAAGATGTGAATTCTCCCCAAGTCAATCTATAGATTCAACACAATCTGATTTAATGTTTTTTTAGGTTTGTTTATTTTGCGAGAGACAGGGACAGCGCAAGTGGGGGAGGGGCAGAGAGAGAGGGAGACAGAGATTCCCAAGCAGGCTCTGCACGGTCAGCCTGGAGCCCCATGTGGGTCTCGAACTCACAAAACCATAAGATCATGACCTCAGCCGAAACCAAGAGTTGGACGCTTAACCGACTGAGTCACTCGGGCGTCCCTACACGATCTGATTTAAAATCTCAGCGAGATATTTTTTAATTACTGACAAACGTAAATGGTAAGACAAAAAACCTAGAATAGCCAGCATAATATGGAGAAGAACAGAATTGGAAGACTCATACTATGTGATTGCGAGACTTACGCTAAGATTACAGTAATCGAGGGGCGCCTGGGTGGCTCAGTCGGTTAAGCGTCCGACTTCAGCCAGGTCACGATCTCGCGGTCCGTGAGTTCGAGCCCCGCGTCGGGCTCTGGGCTGATGGCTCAGAGCCTGGAGCCTGCTTCCGATTCTGTGTCTCCCTCTCTCTCTGCCCCTCCCCCATTCATGCTCTGTCTCTCTCTGTCCCCAAAATAAATAAACATTTAAAAAAATTTTTTTTTAAAGATTACAGTAATCGAGACAACATAATATTGGATGAAAGAGTAGATACGTAGATCAATGGAATAGAATAAGGAGCCCAGAAATAGACCCATACAAATATGGTCAACCGACCTTTGACAAAAGTGGATGGGCCATTCAGTGGAGAAAGGTAGTCTTTTCAACAAATTGTACTAGAACAATTAGACCCCCATATGCCAAAAGAAGAACCTAGATATAAATTTATATCTTACATAAAAATGAACTTAAAATGGATCAGAGGCCTGCATGAGAAAAGCCAAACCTCTGACATTTCTGGAAGAAAACATAAGGGGAAATCCATACGACCTTGGATTTAGTGATGAGTTTTTAGATACATTACTCAAAAGATGAGCCATCAGAGAAATAATTGATCAATTAGACTTCATCCAAATTCAAAACACACACTCTGTCAAGGACACCGTTAAGAGAGTGAAAGGTCAAGCCACAGCCTGGGAGAAAATATTTGCAAAATGCCCACCTGATAAAGGGGGTGTATGTAAAGTATACAAACACACAAAAGTCAACGATAAGAAAACAAGCAACTCTATTCAATAATGGGCAAAAAACATATTAGAGAGTGGACGCACTCCCTTTCTTTCTGCCCCTCCGCCATTCACGCACTCTCTCTCTCTCTGCCAAAAAAATAAAGAAACACTAAAAAAAAAGAAAAGAAAAGAAAGAAGAAAGGGTGCCCCTTAGGAACTGAGTTGGTCTAGGAATAGAGAACACAACAACTCTCGTTAGCTGGCAGGAAACCTCTGGCCTTTTCTGTTTAATGTCTTTAAGTTTATGGACATAATCCATCCTCAATGAATACAGGAGTTTTGCGAGGCTTTTTGGCTTTGATCTAACATCTATAGTTTTACTTTTGGCATAGATGTGCGTTTTTTTTCTGCTCATTCCCGTTCAGAGGACCTCCTTTGCTTTGCTTTCAAGTTTCTATGCGGCCGAGGCATTAACTGCCACAATACTCCTGCCCTCTCTATAAGAGGCGGAGAAGTGAGCTTAGGAGAGAGAACTGCGTATTTTTGGCTTCAACTGTGTCTTTGGGAGCTGACTCCAGTGTAGAGACACTGCTCTGCTCTCCGCCACACAGAAGACTAAGTGGTCCAATCTCTACATCTGTTAGCGGTGATCTGGAGGTGTTTAACCTGTGCCTGTGTGATCCTTCGGGAAGCAATAATAGAGAGGCAATCATCATTAGGCAGTCTAATGCCTGCTCTCCCGTATCTGTTTATCCTACATCTCCATCGAGGTAGAATTTACGAAATGGTTGAAAACAAAACAGGCCCCAAATGGAGTCACTTGTGCTAAGCCACACGTCACCAAACCAAGGCTGGATGCTTAACCTAATGATAGTTTTGGCCCTCCCAGAAATAGAATCTGAAACCACAAAATCAATCCACTGATCAATCAAGAATTACCCGGTCAACACTAGTGAGGTAATCTGCCTGATAAAACTGCCGTGCCCTAAAGGAAAGTAAACTTTCTACAACCAATCGTCTTTTTGCTAGTGTAACTTCCTCCCCCCCCCCCCCCCCCCCCGCCATCGCCGCTTCTGCTTATCAAAGTCTTTCATTTTGTCTAGATGCATGGAGCTCCTTTCTATGAGCTAGATGAGATGCCTGATTGTCACGAATCATTGAATAAGGCCAGTAAAATCTTAAGTTTGTTTATTTATTTTGAGAGAGACAGAGACAGCATGCGTGGGGGAGGGCACAGAGAGAGGGAGAGAGAATCCCAAGGAGGCTTTGCATTGCCAGCACAAAGCCGGATGTGGGACTCGAGCTTACAAAACCATGAGATCATGACCTGAGTCGAAACCAAGAGTCGGACACTTAACCCACCGAGCCACCCTGGCGCCCCAAGCCAATAAAACCTTTTAAATTTACTCAGTTGAATAACTTTGGTTTTTTCTTTTGAAACAAGGTTAAAGGATGTGTCACTTATTGTTTCTCTTCCGATGCAGCTGTTCCCAAAATTACATCTTTATAAAAGAATCCTTGCCTTGAGAGTGCTAGCCAGAAATTGGGCCATGACTCTGCATTTCCATTTAGCAAACATTTCCAGATTTATTGGCAAAAGGTATCATGCTGTGAAAGTTGACACTTCTGTTGGTGGCATAGAGACTGTCAGGGGAAAAGTGTGACAGATACAAGTGATATATGTAACTATGGATAACTGTCTATTAAACTACAGATACCATAAACACAATTCTTGTAGCCCAAATTCAGCACAACATAAAAAATATACTATTAGGGGCAATGCAATGACAGTGACAACAAAATACTATACTAACAAAGTCCTGAAAGCCGCCAATAAGAAATATTTCTGAACCATTTCTTTTTTAAAAATTTTTATTCAGTGTATTTAAACAAACAAAAAACCAATTCACCCATTTCTCCCACTCCCTGCAACCACCAGTCTGTTTACAGCTTTTTTTTTTTTTTAGATTCCACAAATTAGAAAGCTATATGGGGGGGGGGGGCCGTGTGTGGCTCAGTCGGTTGAGCGTCCAACTTCGGCTCCGGCCATGATCTCACGGTTCGTAAGTTCGAGCCCCGCGTCGGTCTCTGTGCTGACAAGCTCAGAGCCTGGAGCCTGCTTAGGATTCTGTGTCTCCCTCTCTCTCCAGCCCTCCCCTGCTCGCAGGCTCTCTGTCTTCCTCTGTCTCTCAAATAACAAACATTAAAAAATTTTAAAAAAAGAAAGCTATATGGGATTTTTTTTCCTGTGAATTATTTCACTTAGCAGAATGTCCTTAAGGTCCACGCATGTTGTCACAGATGTCAAACTTTCATTCTCTTTAATGGTTGAACAATATTTCATGTTTTTTATACATTTATCCATCAGTGGACACTTAGGTTCTTTTCACATCTTGGCTGTTGTAAGTAATGCCACAATTTAAGATGGGGAACATATATTTTTCTTCAAATTAGTGTTTTTATTATTTTTAAATAATTACCTAGAAGTATAATTGCTGAGTCATATGATAGTTTTTTTTTAATTTTTGATTTATTATTTTTTAAATTTTATTTTAGAGAGCATGAGTTGGGAAGAGGGAGAGAAAGAGAATCTGAAGCAGGCTCCACACACAGCATGGGGCTGAATGTGGGGCTTGATCTCATGACTGTGAGATCATGACCTGAGCAGAAATCAAGAGTCAAATGCTTAACCTCAGATGACCCGTGTATTTTTAATTTTTAAAGACATTCCATATTGTTTTCCATAGTGGTCGCACCAATTTACAGTCCCACCAAACACTGCACAAGGGTTCTCTTTTCTCCACATCCTCGCCAACAGTTGGTATTTCTTGTCTTTTATAATAAAGCATTGTGACAAGGGTGAGATGATCTCTCATAATGGTTTTGATTTGCCAGTTCCCTGGTGGTGAATGATACTGAGCGTGTTTTCATGCACCTGCTGGCCAACTGGATGTCTCCTTTGGAAAGAAATGTTTATTCAGATCTTCTGCCCATCTTTTCATTGGATTGTTTGGGTTTTTGGTTTTGTTTTGTTTTTTGTTTGTTTTGCCGTTGAGTTGGATGAATTCCTTATACATTTGGAATATTAGCCTTTTATCAGATACATGATTTGCAATTATTTTCTCCTATTCAGTATGCTGCCTCTCCATTTTGTTGACAGTTTCTTTTGCTGCACAAAACCTTTTCAGTCTCATGTCGTCCCCCTTGTTTATTTTTGCTTTTATGGCTTTTGTTTTTGGGGTCAGATTTAAAAAAAAAAATCATCACCAAGACCTATGTCATGGAGCTCACCATCTACTTTTCTTCTAGGAGTTTTATGGTTTTAGGTCTTTAACCTATTTTGAGTTGCGTTTTGTGTATAGCATAAGACCGTGACCCACTTTCAATCTTTTGCATGTGGCTGTCCAATTTTCCCAACACCATTTATTGATGAAACTGTCCTTTCCCCATTGTATATTCTTGGCTCCTGTTATGATTGCATTGACCATAGGTGTATGGGTTTATTTCTGAGCTGTCTACTCTGTTCCATTTATCTATGTGTTTGTTTTTATGCCAATACGATACTGTTTTAATTACTGTAGCTTTGTAATATAGTTTGAAATCAGGGACATGATGCTTTCAGCTTTGTTCTTCCTTTTCCAGACTGCTTTGGCTATTTAGAGTCCTTTTTGGTTCCATACAAATTCTAGGATTGTTTGTTCTGTGTCTGCGAAAAAAAACCAAAAACATTGGAATTTTGATAGGGAATGGATTAAATCTGTATGTTGCTTTGGGTAGCTACCAATAAGAGATCTTTCCGACCTATTGAGAAGTTAGTATTGCATCCCACTCCTGATAATCCCCAGCACCGTGCCAGACACAAGATAATCCCTTCAAAACACATCAAATTTGATTGCTTTGCCTCTATTAATGCACAATGATTTTATTTATACTATTTCTGAAGCAGCGTCACCTGATTCTGAAGACTAGAAGTAAACAATTAAGCTACAAAGAGTACAAGACATGCCACACGTTCCTGTGTACCTTCGAACAATCGTGGTTTCTTACTGTCTTTTTCCATCCTTATCTTCATGGCAAATGCCTACTCATCTCTCAAAGTCATGCTCAGATATCACTCCTAGTCTGTCTTTCTTTCTTTCTTTCTTTCTTTCTTCTTTCTTCTTTTTTACTATCCCCTCTCAATGAATTATGTTCTATACTACGTTATATCAATATGATGTCAATATTTATTATCACATTACCCCTGTGTGCTGTAATGAATGGTTTACGTGTGTGCTTTCCACACTGGATTGTGACGTCTTTGATGGTAAAAAGGATTTCTTGTTTGCTGTGTGTCCCTAGTGCTTCTCATGTGGTCAGTTTCGTAAATGACAGTCAAGAAATGTGGAGTTACCAACTTCCAGGCTGAAGCAATACCACCGTTGTATCTCCCCAGAGAAAATGAAAACACTGATTCGAAACAATATATGCCTCCTAATGTTTATTGCAGCATTAGTTACCTCGGCCAAGATATGGAAACAACTTGGACTTTGAGGAGGCCAACATGGCCGAGAGACAGGGGGATCCATACATCCCGCATCTCTCAAACAAAGAAGTGTGGAAGCCAAAGGACTTTGAACACCAGAGCCTGGGAGAAAAAGAGACTGAATCCACTAGCAAGATATGGAAACAACTTAAGGGTCCATCAACAGATACACAGCTAAGGAATATGTAGTTATATATATATTATGCAGCCATGAAAAGGGATGACATCATGCCCCGTGAGACAACATGGATGGACCTACAGGGTATTATGCTAAGTGAAATAAGTCAGACTGAGAAAGACAAATACTACATGATTTCACTCACAAGCGTAACCTTAAAAAAATGAATAAACAAGAAGCAGAATCAGACCTATAAATGCAAAGAATGGACTGGTGGTTGTCAGAGGGGAAGGGGTTGGGAAGGGGTTGGGCAAAATGGGTGAAGGGGAGAGGAACATACAGGCTTCCAGTCATGGGATGCGGAAGTCATGGGAATAAAAAGCACAGCACAGGGAAGACAGTCAATGATACTGTAATGGCGATGTAATGGGACAGATGGAAGCTACACTCGTGAACAGAGCATAAGGTACAAACTTGTCGAACGACTACGTTGTACACCCGAAACTAACGTAACATTGTGTGTCAACTACACTAAAAAAAAAAAGGGGGGAAAAAAAAGAGATATGACCATCCCAGCCATGTTAAGGCAGACGACACATTTCTCCTTTGACTTAAGAGTTATTTGATTGCTACGACAATCTGACTGTGATAACAACATCTGATCACTATATCTGATTGTTAGGTGTGGTGAATACAGATAAAACTCATTAAATTTGCATGCATAAAATTAGAGGGGTTAACTCCAGGTCCTGATTACCTCAAAGCTTTAACTCAAGGGCCACCAACCAAATGATCAATACCTATCAGTACCATCCAGGGCTTACTGCTTGCTTTCTTTTCCTCCTTACTTTATCCATAAAATAGAGATAATAACTCATGTCGTAGGATTGTTAAGGAGATTAAATAACATTGTACTTGCGCTCACAAGAGCACTCATATCAGACGTGGTCAAAAATAAAATTTTATTTTTTCCATACCGCATGGTTCTTCAAGTTGGTGGCAACGATTCTGCCTTCTTTTATAAGCTTTTAGAGGACCTCCGGCAGGGAAGGAAAACTCCAGAAAGGGTTTCTACCCAAACCCTTCTCCTCATGGAATTTGCTGCCTTATCCACTCATGACTCCAAGTAATCTCAAAGATGTAAGTTAGGGTATGATGATCTAACCACTCTCTCCAAGCACAAAGTTAAGCCAATTATATGCTTGACCTAAAGAAATTTAGTGCTCAAAAACTAACTCAGAAAAGAAGCCAGGGACATTGAATTTAATTAATTGAATTAATTAAGAATTGAAGAAGATAGGGACACTGAATTAATTTAATATCGACGGAATCAACCATAAAGTTGCTTATTTGCATATCAAAATAGTATTTGAGAATCTTGGAAGCATGTCAGTTGCTGCCTGGTAAATGAGTATGCAATGCTAGCCTTGATTAAAATGTTCAAGTCGAGACATTAATTAGACATATTCCAAGGTGGCACAAACCCCCTCCCTGTTTCAGGGAGGATATTGCCATTATCAAAATAAATGTGATATATTTCCTTAAGCTTAGTTCGTCACAGAGTACATTTTACATGGTTATTAAGTATACCACAATAAAATGGGATAAGTATGCTGATTACTATGCTATTTTGAATAAAATTAATTTAGTATGACTGATGCATATGGATCTGAAATAAATTAATGCCTATATATATATATATATATTGCCTTTAATAGACCCATTCTGGCTAATGTCAAATTTCTCCAGAAGCCTCGAAAATGAACCAGGGGTGCAATATTAATGGTGACATTTTGTTTACTGCAAGCCCATTAAAACATTGCTGGTCATTTGAAATAAAACAGGAGAGTGTGGGAAAGGGGAACAGTCAGAGAGATACATTAATTAGTAGCTTATTAGAAACGCCCTAGCCCCTGAACTTGATACATTTTCAGAAAGACCAGTTAGCTTAATTCTGCAAATGCTGGGGGGAATTCCAAAAATAGGAACCGTTGCTTTGCTAAACAGATAATGTATAAAATGTGGCCCAAAGAATATTCTGGTCCTGTAGAGGGCGGGATTATGCAAAGGAATAAGGCAAACATTATTACGGCATTTTTAAAATCTTAGTGACAATTGGGTTTTGTTTTACCTCATGATCACCAAATCCTCATAAAAAGGATTTGCTTAAATAGGTGTTTTGTGATAGAGCGATAACCAGTTTTAAGTCATTACAGAAGCGGTTTAATTGAAAACCGTTTTACAAATACGCTGAGGCTGTTTGAATGCATGGTTTGCTCAAGCACAAGATAAAACCCCAAATTCCTAGTAACAACATAATGATACTGTGATGACAGTAGCAAACAGATAATTACATATACTGTTCGTTTCTTAACCGTTCCATTACTAAAAATAAAAATTTTAAATATCTCAGTAAGGCAAAGATTAAGGAGGCGGAATGTGCTGTTGCACATATATATTTTTCCATCCACATTTTCCAGGCTTTCTATGACAATGAATGATCATACAGTCACTCGGTTCATTATGTGGCACGTTTTGAAGATTCACCATATGCCAAGGTATATATTATTACAGATTCATATGGAGATGATATGAATTTAAATGCAAAGTTCCTGGGGCGCCTGGGTGGCGCAGTCGGTTAAGCGTCCGACTTCAGCCAGGTCACGATCTCGCGGTCCGTGAGTTCGAGCCCCACGTCGGGCTCTGGGCTGATGGCTCAGAGCCTGGAGCCTGTTTCCGATTCTGTGTCTCCCTCTCTCTCTGCCCCTCCCCCGTTCATGCTCTTTCTCTCTCTGTCCCAAAAATAAATAAACGTTGAAAAAAAAAATTAAAAAAAAAATAAATAAATGCAAAGTTCCTGTCTTTTAAGATCTCACCGTCTAATTTATATGTCAGAGTAAAAATCATTAGCTAAGTTTGGTCAAAAGCAGTCGGTACCTTTACTGTCTAGCGTACCAATCGGGCTTTAAATATTTAGCAATGATACGTGCAATATAAAATGAGAAAGACAAAAGGACGTAGCTAAGCGCCAGAAATGTAACAAAAATGAAAGGCCGTGAAATTTGCTTTTCTTTGCAGCATGTAGTGTGGGCCAGGAGTTGGGCTACTGAAGTGTATTAAAGATGAAACAGGTTCCATAGGAGATGGGATCAGTGTCAGTCGCCCATTATAAAGCCACTGGTTGGGGATGTAGCACAGAATCTGTGCATTAAAAGGTAGGAGGGGGCGCCTGGGTGGCTCAGTCGGTTAAGCGTCTGACTTCCGCTCAGGTCGTGATCTCGCAGTTCATGAGTATGAGCCCCGCGTCGGGCTCTGTGCTGACGGCTCAGAACCTGGAGCCTGCTTCTGATTCTGTGTCTCCCTCTCTCTCTGACCCTCCCCCCATTCATGCTCTGTCTCTCTCTGTCTCAAAAATAAATAAACGTTAAAATAAATAAATAAATAAATAAAAATAATAAATAAAGAAATAAAGAAATAAATAAAAAGAAGGAGAGCTCTTCAAGTACCTTCACCAAATATGTTCAAATACATGTAGGTAGAGGCCAGTTCAAGATGGCGGTGTCCTCCTGAAGAAGAACTGAGGGCTGACTGAACAGCTACTGATCAACCAAGGGTGGAGAGAACGGCCAGAGAACAGCAAGACGGTTGAGAAACGGTAACAAAGGGAAGCCCCACCCCCAACACTGAAAATGGCAATGGGGAGGGGTAGTGCTCAGGGACCAGAAACAGATCCCTCTCGTCCTGGGGCACAGAAAAAGCCCGGTGGTTTAAAACAGCAACTAGCAGGGGCGCCTGGGTGGCTCGGTCAGTTCGGCATCCCACTCTTGATTTCCACTGGGGTCATGATCTCACGGTTCATGAGATCGAGCCCCGAGTCTGTCAGAGCAGAGCCTATTTGGGATTCTTTCTCTTCCTCTCTCTCTGCCCTTCCCCAGCTCTCTCTGACTCTCTCTCAAAAACTAACAAAATAAAATAAAGTAAAATAAAATAAAATAAAATAAAACAAAACAAAATAAAAAATAAAAAAGCAACTAACATAAAAAAGAGACAACACTAGAATCCTGCTAAGTGGCAGGGGAGCTCTCCAGGTCAGAGGGCCCGGAGAATGACAGGGTTTGTTTTCCCACTCTCCCTTGGAAGCCTGGACTCAAGAAGAGTCTAGTCACCGTGGTAGGCGGGTCCGGTCATCTCGGTGGCCTTCCAACTTCAGTGAGCTTAGGATCCACATGCCCACACCAACCCTAGATATGCTGGGATGCCGAAGAAAAAAGCCGGGGTTTAGAGGGTCCAGGGAACTGAGGGAATGCTCTATCCCCCTCCGCTTCAAGGGCCCACACTGGAGCAGGATCTGACTGCCATACGGGGTGGATTTGGATGCCATAATTGGAAAGTGGTAACGGGTGTGTCCAGCCGCCACAGGGAGCTGGCAACCCCAGCAAGCCCAGGGTCCTGAAGCCCGTGCCAGTCCCAGTCGCGCTGGGGCAAAGAAAAAACAAACAGTTTAAAAGGGCTGAGGAACCGCAGGACCTTCCTCTCCCCCTCCACCGTAGAAGTCGAGACCAGTGCAAAATCTGGCTGAGTGAGCTTGTGACCTCAGTGAGCCCAGGGTCCACAAGCCCACACCGGCTGCCCCACGGCACTGGGACACAGGAAACAAGCCATGGTTTTGTGGTTTTTATTTGTCATTTTTAAAAAATGGTTCTGTTTTATTATTTCTTTTTACGTATTAAAATTTGTCTTATTTTGTTTTTATTTGTTTTCTTTTTTTATTTTATTCTTTTCTTGTTCTCTCTTTTCTTCTTTCTTCCTTTTCTCTTCTTCTTCTTCTTCTTCATTCTCTTTGCCAAGAGCCATGGTTTAAAAGAGTAACTAGCATATACAGCTTGGCTGGCTCCAGCCAGCAAGCAAAAGTTACCAAACACACACAATCTGCAGAGGGGTCAATCATACAAAGTTGAGGAGCTACTCCTTCAACTTTAGGAGAAGTAGCCCTTTTCCCTAATCCATAAAAACAAATACAGAAAGTCAAGCAAAATGGGGAGACAGAGGATTATGCTCCAAAAGGAAGAACAAAAAACTCTCAGTAAAATAATGAAATAAGACAGAGATAAACACTATGGCTGATAAAGAGTTCAAAGCACAATGACTGTACAGATACTCACTGCGTTAGAGAAAAGAATGAAAGAACTCCGTGAGACCTTCAATAAAGAGATAGAAAATATTAAAAAGGACCAGTCAGAGCTGAATGATACAATAACTGAAATACAAAACACACTGGAGAGAATCATTGGTAGAGTAAAGGATGCAGAAGAATGGATCAGTGATCTGGAAGACAGAGTAATAGTAGGCACGCAAGCTGAGCGGTGAAAAGAGAAAAGATTTTTAAAACTAAGGATAGATTAAGAGATCTCTTGGACAACGTTAAGCAAACAACATTAGCATTATAGACGTCCCAAAAGAAGAGAAAGAGAGAAAGGTGTAGAAAACTTTTTTGAAGAAAGAGTAACTGAAAATTCGTCGATCTGGAAGACAGAGTAATAGTAGGCATGCAAGCTGAGCGGTGAAAAGAGAAAAGATTTTTAAAACTAAGGATAGTTAAGAGATCTCTTGGACAACGTTAAGCAAACAACATTAGCATTATAGAGGTCCCAAAGGAAGAGAAAGAGAGAAAGGTGTAGAAAACTTTTTTGAAGAAAGAGTAACTGAAAATTCGTCTAACCTCAGGAGGAAAATAGATACCCAAGCCCAAGAAGTTCATAGAGTCGCAAACAAGATGAACCCAAGGAGGTCCAGACCGCAGCACATAATAATTCATATGGCAAAGGTTAAAGACAAAGAGAGGCTCGTAAAAGCAACAAGAGAGCAACAAAAAGGTACCTACGAGGGAAAACCTATAAAACTATCAGCTGACTTTTCACCAGAAATTTTGCAAACCAGAAGAGAGTGGCGGGATATATTCAAAGTGGCAAAAGGAAAAAAAAAACCCTACAACCAAGAATATTCTATTCAGCAAGGTTATCATTCAGATTTGAAGGGGGGAGAGATTTTCCCAGAAAAACGAAAGATAAACATGTTTATCACCACTACACCAGGCTTACAAGAAATATTAAAGGGACTTCTTTAAGTGGAAAAGAAATGGCCATCATCAGACATAAGAAAAATGGGAAGAAAAAGATGTAAACCATGACAAGATACACAAAATGTGGAAAACGGAATAAAAAGAGAAGAGGGAAAAAGAAAAAGAAAGAAGGTCATTTGTTTTTGTTTTTTCTTAGGCCGTGTTTGAATTTAAATGACCATCGAATTAATATGGACTGCTTTTTACTTAGGATAGTATACATATGCACTGCATGGTAACCACATACCCCAAACCTATGATATGCGATGTAAATGGCTGAATGCTACAATCAGAAGACGTAGAGTGGAGGGAAATGCTAAATCAAAGAAAACAGACACACACACACACACACACACACACAAGAAAAAACAGGACACATCTATGTGCTACAAACAAGAGACTCACCTCAGACCTCCAGCTGCATACAGACTGCAAGTGAAGAGATGGGAAAACATTCACCATGGAGATAGAAGCAAAGAAAAAAAAGCCAGGGTAACCACATTCATATCAGAAAAAACAGACTCTTTTTTAAAATGTTTCTTTATTTCTGAGAGAGAGAAAGAGCATGAGCAGGGGAGGGAAAAAGAGAGAGGGGGGCAGATGATCTGAAGCGGGCTCTGTGCTGACAGCGGGGCTCAAACTTACAAACTATGAAATCATGACATGAGCCAAAGTCGGATGCTTAATTGACTGAGGCACCCAGGTGTCCCCAGGCAAAATAGACTTTAAAATAAAGACTGTAATGAGACAAAGAAGGGCATTAAATAATGATAAAGGGGGTCAACCCAATAAGAGGATATAACAGTTGTAAGTATCTGCTCAGCCAACACTGGAGCACCTAAATACATAAAGCAAATATTAATGGACATACAGAGAAAAATTGTTGGTAATACAACTCTAGAAGGGGATTTTAACACTCTACTTCATCAACAGACAGATCATCCAGGCAGAAAATCAATAAAGAAACAATGTATTCAAATGACACACTGGACTAGATGGGCATAACAGATATTTACAGAACACTCCATTCAAAACCAACAGAATACACATTCTTTTCAAGCACACATGGAACATCGTCCAGAATAGATAACATATGAACCATAAAACGAACCTCAATAAATTTAAGAAGATTGAATCATACCATGCACCTTTTCTGACCACAACAGTATGAAACTAGAAATATACCACAAGAAAAAAATGGAAAAAACCCACAAACACATGGAGACTAAACAACACGATACTAAACATGAGTCAATGAAGCAATTGAAGAAGAAATTAAAAAAAAAATGCATGCAGGCAAATGAAAATGAAAACACAACAATCCGATATCTCTGGAACACAGTGAAAGCTGGCCAAATAGGGAAGTATATACATAGCAATACAGATTGACCTCAAGAAACAAGAAAAAACTCAAATAAACAATCTAACCTTATGCCTAAAGAAACTAGAAAAAGAACAAACAAAACCCAAGGTGAATAGAAGAAAGAAAATAATAAAGATCAAAGGAAAAAATAAATAATATGGAGACTAAAAGAACAATAAAAAGAATGAATGAAACCAAGAGCTGGTTCTTTGTAAAGATAAACAAAATTGACAAAACTTTAGCCAGACTCATTAAGAAAAAAAAGAGAAAGGACCCAAATAAGTAAAATCAGAGACAAGAGAGAAGTAACAACGGATGCCACAGAAATACAAAAGATTATACTAGAATACTATGAGAAATTATATTCCAACAAATTGGACAACCAAGAAGAAATGGATAAAATCCTAGAAACATGCAATCTTCCAAAACAGCACCAGGAAGAAATAGAAACTATGAATAGACCAATTACAGGAATGAAACTGAATTGATCATAAAAAACTGCCAAAAAATGAAAGTCCAGAATTCACAGGTGAATTCTATCAAACATTTAAAAAAGAGTTAATGCTGGGCATCTGGGTGGCTAAGTCAGTTAAGCATCCAACTCTTGGTTTGGGCTCAGGTCATGATCTCACAGCTTCATGGGTTTGAGCCTCACATCGGGCTCTGTGCTGGCAGTGCAGAGCCTTCTTGGGATTCTCTCGCTGCCCCTCCCCCACTCATGCTGTCTCTGTCTCTCTCTAAATAAATAAACTTTAAAAAATAAAAATAAATAAAAGAGTTCATACTTATCATCCTCAAGTTATTCCAAACAAATTAAAAAGAAAGGAAAGATTCCAAATATCATCATTACCCTGATACCAAAACCAGACAAAGAGACCACACACACCACCCCCCCTCTCACACACACACACACACACACACACACAAACTATAGACCAATATCCCTGATGAACATACATGCAAAAATCCTCAACAAAATATTAGCAAACCACTTACAGCAATACATTAAAAAGATCATTCACCATGATCAGGTGAGATTTATTCCTGGGATGCAAGGACGGTTCAATATTTGTGTTTAATCAATGTCATACATCACAACAAAATGAAGCATCAAAAGTCATACAAAAACCATACGGTTATCTCAATAGAAGCAGGTAAAGCATTTGACAAAATTCAACATCCATCCATGAAAAAAAGTCTCAACAAAATGGAGTTAGAGAGAACATATTCCAACATAATAAAGGCCATATATGAAAAACACACATCTAACGTCATCCTCAACGATGAAAAACGGATAGGTTTTCCACTAAGGTCAGGAACAAAACAAGGATTTCCACTCATGCCACTTTTATTCAACATAGTACTAGAAGTCTTAGCCACGGCAATCAGACAAGGAAAAACTAAGAGGCATTCAAATTGATAAAGAAGTTAAGCTATTCACAGATGTTTAGCTAAAGAAGTTAAACATTATTCACAGATGACATGATACTACACATAGAAAACCTTAAAGATTCCACCAAAAAACTACTACAAGTAAAAAACAAACTCAGACAAGTGGAAGGATACATAATTAACACCTAGAAATCGGTAGCATTTCTACACAATAACAATGAAGTTATTAAAAAAAAAAGAGAGAAAGAGAAATTAAAAAAAAAAAACATCATTGACAATTGCATGAAAAAAAAATACCTAGGAATAAACTTAACCAAAGAGGTGAAAATCCTCTACTCTGAAAACTCTAAAACAGCGATGAAAGAAATTGAAGATGACACAAACAAATGGAAATATGTTCCATATTCATGGCTTGGAAAACTAAGATTGTCAAAATTTCCATATTACCCAAAGCAATCCACAGATTCAATGCAAACCCTATCAAAATACCAATGGCACTTTTTGCAAAACTAATACTACTAAAATTTGTATGGAACCACAGAAGAACCCAAATAGCCAAAACAATCTTAAGAAAGAACAAAGCTGGGGTATCGAATCCCAGATTTTGAGATACACAACAAGGCTGTAGTAATCAAAAACTGTATGGTGCTGGGAAAAGCAGACAGCTACACGTAAAAGAACGAAATTGGACCATTTTCTAACCCTACGCACAAAAATAAACTCAAAGTGGATCAGGTACGTAGTGTGAGGCCAGAAACCACAAAAATCCTAGAAGAGAACGCAAGCAGTAATTTCTCTGACATCAGCCATAGCAACATTTTTCTAGATATATACCCTAATGTAAGGCAAATAAAACCAAAAATAAACTATTGAGGCTACAACCAAATAAAAAGCTTCTGCGTAGCAAAGGAAAGGATCACCAAAAGAGAAAGACAATCTACTGAATCAGAGAAGATATTTGTAAATATCCAACAAGGAGTTAGTATCCAAAACAAAGGACTCCTACAACTCAACACCCAAAGAACAAACAATGCAGTTTAAAACTGGACAGAGGACCTGGATGGATATTTTTTCAAAGGAGACACCCAGATGGACAACAGACTTATGAAAAGATGCTCGACATCACTAAGCATCACAGAAATGCCCATCAAAACCGCAATGGGATATCACGTCACCCCTGTTCGAACGATTAAAATCAAGAAGGCAAGATACAAGTGTTGACGAGGATGTGGAGAAAAAAGGAACCCTTGTGAACTGTTGGTGGGAGCGTAATTGGTACAGCCACTGTGGAAAACAGTATGGAGGTTCCGCAAGAAATTAAAAATAGAAATGCCACATGGGGGCACCTAGGTGGCTCAGTCGGCTAAGTGTCTGACTCTTGATCTCGGCTCGGATCTTCATCTCGTGGTTCGTGAGTTACAGCCCTGAATGGGGCTCTGTGCTGACAGTGTAAAGCCTGCTTGGGATTCTCGCTCTCTGCCTCTCTCTCTGCTTCTCCCCCACGCACGTGCTCACTCACTCTCTCAAAATAAATAAATAAACTTAAAAACAGCAACAACAACAACAACAAAGAAATGCCATATGATTCAATAATTCCGCTCTTGGGTATTTGGCCAGGGAAAATGAAAAAACGAATTCAAAAAGACATCTGCACCCCTATGTCGACTGCAGCATTATTTACGATAGCCAAGGCATGGAAGCAACCGATGCGTCCACCAACAGATGAACGGATAAGGAAAATGTGGTGTATATACACCATGGAATATTACATAGTCATAATAAAGGATGATACACTGTGCCATTTGAGACAACATGGATGGACTGAGAGGGCATTATACTAAGTGAAATGCCAGATTAAAAAAACAGATATCTTATGATTCCACTCATAAATGGAATCTGAAAAAAATGAATAAACAAATATGCAGCCAAGTCAGATCTAGAAATACAGAGAACAAACTGATAGTTGCCGGAGAGGAGAGGGTTGGGGGTGGGGGGGATGGCCAAAATGGGTTAAGGGCAGAGGGAGATACGGGCCTCGAGTTACGAAATGAGTAAGTCGCAAGAATAAAAAGCAAAGCATAAGGAATACAGTTAATGATACTGTAATAACGATATAACGGGTGACCTCAAGGATAAGGAGAAATTCTTAAATGTTTCTTTTTCTTTCTTTTTTAATTTTTTAAATGTTTATTTTTGAGAGAGAGAGAAAGAGAGAGAGAGAGAGAGAGAGTGGGGGAGGGGCAGAGAGAGGGGGAGACACAGAATCCGAAGCAGGCTCCGGGTTCTGAGCTGTCAGCGCAGAGCCCGACACGGGGCTCGAACCCACAAACCAGGAGATCGTGACCTGAGCCGAAGTCAGCTGCCTAACCGACTGAGCCATCCCGGCGCCCCAAGGGCAAGCCACAATTAACCCCAGAATTGAATAGTTTGGTAAACTTGACTATGTTAAAAAGATGAACAGCTATCCATTAAAAGACAATGTAGAAACTGAGAGAAGAGAGTACAACATAAATAACCAGCAAAGGGTTATTTAGGAATACATAAAGAATTCTTACAAATTCAAAAGAAAATATTTTTTTAAATGATGCCAAAATCTGAACAAATATTACACAGCAGAGAAACGCTCATGAGGACTAAACCTAAGATATGTTCGACTCCCCAAGTAAGGAGAATACCAATGA
Organism: Lynx canadensis; assembly: GCF_007474595.2. Taxonomy (NCBI): domain Eukaryota; kingdom Metazoa; phylum Chordata; class Mammalia; order Carnivora; family Felidae; genus Lynx; species Lynx canadensis. Next base: position 93,106,230 of record NC_044321.2, read on the forward strand.
AGACTACAGTGTGCTAACAGCACATACCCATCTTGATCTGCAAAGACCGAGAAGTGTTGAAAGGATCCAGTGTTGAATTCACAGGATCTCTTATATATGGCTGTTGAGAGCATAGATTGGTATCGCTACTTAGACAAACAATCCGGTATTTTTTTATAAAGATGAATATTTAAATACTTTATAAACCAGCAATAACATGAGAACTCTTGCATGCGTGTGCAACATTTATAAGAATATTCATAGGAGCACTAAAACAGGGGCCTCTAGGTGGCTCGGTGGGTTAAGCTTCTGACTCTTGGTCTCGGCTCAGGTCATGATCTCATGGTTCATGAGTTCGAACCCCACATCTAGCTCCACACTGCCGGTACACGGTCTGCTTGGGATTCTCTCTCTCTGGCCCTCCCCCACTCACACTCTCTCTCTCTCAAAATAAGTAAATAAGCCTCAAAAAGAGTAAAACCCATAAAATGAAATATCCAAGTGCTTAGCGACTGAAGAATGGGTAAATTATGGTATATTTATATAATAATATTCTAGAGATACATGTCACAAAACGGATAGGAACCTAATGTTGAGGGACAAAGCAAAAATTTTATATGGTATTATCCCTTTGAAAATGTCTAAAAAATCAAAAGCATAAAGCAATACAAGTTTAAGCATACATATACACACAATGAAACCCACACACAAAAAAGTTGTAACATTGAGCGTAGTGGGTACTTTCGGATCGAAGGGAGGAGGGCAAAGGAGTAGCACAGAGTGTATATTGTCATTGAAAAATAAACAGATAATAATAAATACAACTCATTGTTTCCGTATTAGCAAACAAAAGGAAATGAGTTCACATAGAACATTATCAAACTCAGTTAAGAATGGAGAATGAAAAAAAAGAATAAAGGGATGATAGACTGAAAAGTTTTTTACATGTGAAAATATGATTCAAAATATATCCATATCGAAAGTAAATGCAGAAGGATTAAACGTGCCTATTGGAGACAAAGATGCATTAATTTATTTTTTTTATGCCAGAAATCTGTTGTTACAAGCAGACACACGAAAATAAACTGTCACAGGAAGGTTAAAATTATTTTTTTATATTTAAAAAAATTTTTTATATAAAAAAATAATTTTTTTATAAAAGTTTTACTAGGCAACTTCTAACCAAAGAAAGATGGCACAAAGATATTAACACCGGAATCTATAAAATTTATAAAATATATAAAATACAAAGCATTCATCGTGATAGAGGTTTACCATATGATAATAAAAAAATAAAATCAACCAAAAGCATATATTAGTATGAACTCATATGCACCTCATATCGTTGTGTATGTGTGTTGATAAAATTGGAGGTAAGAGTTGGGGCGCCTGGGTGGCGCAGTCGGTTAAGCGTCCGACTTCAGCCAGGTCACGATCTCGCGGTCCGTGAGTTCGAGCCCCGCGTCAGGCTCTGGGCTGACGGCTCGGAGCCTGGAGCCTGTTTCCGATTCTGTGTCTCCCTCTCTCTCTGCCCCTCCCCCGTTCATGCTCTGTCTCTCTCTGTCCCAAAAATAAATAAACGTTGAAAAAAAAAATTAAAAAAAAAAAAAATTGGAGGTAAGAGTTGACAAAATCAGAATTATAGCTGAAGATATTAAGTTACTTCTATTAAAAAAAAGGCAGATCAAACACAGAATATAAGTAAAGATTAAAGATTTCAAGCAGCAGCAGAAATAAGCTTGATCTAAAATACAACAGAATGCATATTATCTTAGTACACACTGAACATCATTTATTTTAAACTTTATTTATTTTGAGAGAGAGAGATGGCGTGCAAGCAGGGGAGGGGCAGAGAGAGAGGGAGAAAGAGAGGGAGAGACAGAATCCCACTGTCAGCATGGAGCCCGATGTGGGGCTTGAACTCACGAACCGCGAGATCGTGACTTGAGCTGAAACCAAGAATCAGACGCTTAACTGACTGAGCCACAGTCAGTATTTTTTAGTGACTTCAAAACTCGCTCCTAAACAGCTTACGGGTTAAAGAAACAAAATTTAGAATATATGACAATGCGAGTTCTATGTATCAAAACTGAAGTGGTACTTAACAAATAAATGTACAACATTAAGTATACATATTTAAAAAAAAAAAACAGAGAGAGCAAATAATTGAGTATTGAAATAAATAAGCCAGGAAAAGAACCAAACAGGGGTAGGGGTGAGCGGGAGGGAAGTAATAAAGACAGAAAATTCAACTGCTAGAAACACCACCGAAAAACCTCTCGAGAATATCAATAAAACCAAGAGTGACATTTCACAAGTATTAATGAGTAAACGCACTGAATATGATTTGGAGCGAACCCTTGAGAGCTGAAAACAGAATTATCTACATCCAATTAGAAGAGACACCCAGGTAACCCCTCAAGCCACAAGAATGCCTTTTTTTGTGCCCAGAACCAAAAGGAATAGAGAATGAGCCCGTAGTTAAAAAAAGAAATGCGGTATTCTGATAAAGCCATCATATTGCCATTTCACACCTTCAACATATCTAGGACCTTTCACATTTCACGGAGTGATTTCACATAGAGGGTTTCATTTTTAGAAATTACGACTCGCAAGATCCGCGTCTGTCATAGGTGTGAAGACGCTTATGGGGTATTTGAAAGCGAGTTATAATCGGCTACCCGTTCGTGCAGCCTTCCCGACGAAAAGAGCAGTACAGTATTCAGAAACACGCTTCCCTTGAAGCAAGTGCACTAACGAGATTAGAGAGATAGACACACCATTGCTAGGAAGGTGTCAAAAGAGAAGAAGTCCCTAAATTCTGAGCTCAACATTAGTGAGCGAGGCCTTTTTCAGAAGTTCATTCTTATAATCTTAAAATCCATCGTAGAAACGAGAACAGGAGAGGGGCGCCTGGGTGGCGCAGTTGGTTAAGCGTCCGACTTCGGCTCGGGTCATGATCTCACGGTCCGTGAGTTCGAGTCCCGCGTCAGGCTCTGTGCTGACAGCTCGGAGCCTGCTTCGGATTCTGCGTGTCTCCCTCTCTCTCTGCCCCTCCCCCACTCATGCTGTGTGTGTCTGTCTCTCAAAATTAAATAAACATTAAAAAAAAAAAACATAACAGGAGGATTTCTGTTTACCCACCGCATTAAAACTTAAGAGCATCTTACTTGTTCGTTTGGGAAGATTTAACAAAGATCAAGTTCAAGGCAATGACGTGTCACAGAAACTACACGTGCACAGCAAACTAGCTATTGGGGATGAATTGATTATAAGGCATGACTTTAGTTTTTAACAAAATATTTTACTTTGCGATATTCATTTCTTTTCTTAAAAGTGATCTTGCAGTCATGAGGAATGCTTGATACTATATGTGAATAAAATCATTGCTCACGTTTTAATCTTCCACATGAAATATCTTAAAATTTTTTAATGTTCATTTTTGAGAGATTGAGAGAGAGAGCGAGCGCCACTTGGGGAGGGGCAGAGACAGAGGGGGACAGAGGACCCCAAGCAGGCTCTGCACTGACAGCAGAGAGCCCGATGCGGGACTCGAACCTACGAACCCGTGATCATGACCTGAACTGACGTTGACCACTGAACCGACTGAGCCACCCAAGCGTCCCCCTATGAAATACCTTTCCACAAAAGATAAAGAAAATATTTTAACATCAACCTAAGGAAAAGGGTCCTGCCGGAGAAATAACAGAAGATTGTTTCCAGTCAATGTTTACAGATTTAATTATTTTTTGACCATAAGAAAAATAATTCTCTTGTTTTTGTATACCCTTGGCATCAAAATAGCAAAATTGGTGTCTTTAATAAATGGCATCTGACCAGCAGCTGCTGCCATAACCTCTCCTGCCTTCTAAAATACCTGAATATATTTTTTTACAAACCAAAACTCACAACTTCTCAGAAAACTAAGATTTACAGCCATCGTTTTGCCTAAATTAAGAAGGAATTTCCACTAACTACAGATTTTCTGCGTTATGCAGCTACATCTAGGAAAACTTGTAATAAGTTAAAAATATCCTAAGTTGGGGGTGCCTGGGTGATTCAGTTGGTAGAGCATCAGACACTCGATTTCAGCTCAGGTCATGATCTCATGGTTTGTGGGATCGAGCCCTGCCTTGGGCTCTGCACTGACAGTGAGGAGCCTGCTTGGGATTCTCTCTCTCCCTCCCCCCTCTGCCCTTCCCCCCCCACTCACACCCTCTCACTCTCTCTCTCTCTCAAAATAAATAAATACATAAACATGAAAAAATAAAAAATAAAAATATCCTAAGTCAAAACTCCACCTAACCTACCGAACATCATGGTGCAGTCTAGCCTACCTTAAATGTGCTCGGAACACTTACATTAGCCCACGGATAAGCAAAAATTATCTAACACAGAGCCTATTTTATAACAGAGCGTTGACTATCTTATGTAATTCATTGAATGCTGTACCGGAAGTGAACAACCGAATGCTTGTGGGTCCTCGAGATTGCGTGGGTGACTGGCAGGTGCCATTGCCCAGAAACATAACAGGCCACCATATTGCTAGACCAGCCAAGGATCCAAATGAGAAATTTGAAGTCCAGTCTCTAACTGAGTGTGTAATCATTTTGGCACCATTGTAAAGGTGAAAAATTGTAAGTCAAATCTTTGTAAGTCGGGGACTCTCTTTATAATGTAATGGATTCCACACACACACACACACACACTCACACACAGTCACCGTGATCTCCTTCATGAAACAGAACAGTTATTTGGAAAAGGGTAAGAACACATTATCTTTCCCAGACTCAGAGAAGTAGGTGGAAAAGACACGCAAAAATGTAAACAGTGGGCTGTTTCATTTTCTTGTACTTTTAAAGTTGGTCGATAGTTTAACGATAACTGGGAAGAGTAACCGTGTGGTTAAAGCGCATGGTTAAGGCATACGCTATGTTTGTAAATGATAATATTTACCAGAAAGATGGAGATTAGAATACTGAAACACTGAGTTAAGCGTCTGACTCTTGATCTCGGCTCAGGTCACGATCTCACTGTTGGTGGGATCGAGCCCCGTGTCGGCCTCTGCGCTGACAGTGCAGAGCCTGCTCGGGATTTTCTTTCTCCCTCTCTCTCTGCCCTTCCTCCTTTCTCTCTTTCTCCCTCTCTCTCTCAAAATAAATAATACACATAAAAAGATTTTTGAAAAGGAACAATGATACCTAACACCCTCTTTTATGATCACAGTAATAAAAATCAGCTGAAAACATCAAATGCATCTTTTAAAAGAGGATAAACGTTCACCTGCTATATATAATTTAAAGATTTTCCACTAGCTACTTTAAAGACGGAACAAGATTAATTGAAGGCACTGAAAAACCTCAAAATATTATTTCATAGATACACAATATAGCGTGTGGATAATTAGAGAAGTCTCAGCCTAATATAAGCCAAACAGCACCTCTTGGATTGGAAGGTACAGGCTGAAGGTCAGGGTAAGACGGGGAAAAAATGTGGAACCGGTACTTTGACCACATTCATTACTGTGGGTTCAAACCACTTGGAATCAGCTGCAAGCGGACCACAAGGTCAAGTCTGCCCCCATCTAACAGGAAATCTAGGGGTGGTGGGATTTTTCTTCTCCCGGCCTCCACCAATTACCTGCAGTAATGAGAGTAACACTAGGAAAGAGACCTGTCACAGCCACCTTCTGTAACTGGAGTCAAGTTTTGACAGAGCAGAGAAAAACAGATAACAAAATTTTGATTCATGGACTATCACTTCACCAAACAACGAAGAGGAAGTGTGCAGAGATTAATTTTCCCTGCAGGGACAGCCCCCACTGTCCAAACACTTCCCCACTCGGGTCGCAGGATCACCAATTTGTTGACAGAAGTATACATCAATGCAGGCCGCCTACAAAACGTCTGAGTCGTTAAGTCTAATAGTGTTGAGACGCGGTGAGGACATTTACAGCCTCCTTCTATGCTAATTTGGGTCACTGACCAGTTTAGTATAGCCCTGCCCTAATTAAGACATAAATACTTATTTTGTAAAACCAGCCTGTGGCTTATAAAAGTATTCTGCAAAAATGAAAGGAAGAAAGATGAACGTGAGATTTAAGTCGTGGAGGTAGAGAACAAAGGAAACAGTCAACAAAGTGAAAAAGCGAGAAACAAAGTACCCAATTAAAAACCGGGCAAAGAACTCAAACAGACATTTCTCCAAAGACAACATACCAATGGCCAACGGGCATATGAAAGGATGTTCACCATCATTAATCATCAGAGAAATGCAAATCAAAACCACAATGAGGTATCACTTCACATCTGTTAGGATGGCCATTATTTAAAAAAAAAAAAAAAAAAAACAACACCAGACAACAAGCGTTCGTGAGCATGTGCACAGATTGGAACATTCGCGCCCTGTTGCTGGGAACGTAAAGAAGTGCAGCTGCTATGGAAACAGTATGGAGGCTCCTTAAGACATTAAAAATAGAGCTACCAGACGACCCAGCAATCCCACTCTTGGGTGCATATCCAAAGGAAATACACTCAGTATCTTGAAGAGATATTGGCACTCCCACGGGCATTATTGCAACGTTATTCACAGTGGCCGAGAGGTGGAAATAACTCCAAATGTCCACCAAAAGATGCATGGATAAAGAACACGTGGTCTATAGGACAATGACATATTATTCAGCCATAAAAAGAAGAAAATCCAGTCCTGTGCAGCACCATGGAAAAACCTTGCGGGCGTTATGCTGAGTGGTATACAAGCCAGTCACAGACGGACAAATAGCGCGTGATGCCATTTATACAAAAGAGGTTTCTAAAGTAGTCACACTCATTGAAGCACAGAGTACGACAGTGACTGTTAGGGGCTGGGAGGAGCAGAAAAAGGAGAGCTGCTGTACAACGGGTATAGTTTGGGTCCCGCAAGATGAAAACGCCTTATGTGGGGGACCTGGGTGGCTCAGTCCGTTACGCATTTCGGCTCTCGATTTCGGCTCAGGTCGTGATCTCACGGTTCGTGAGTTTGAGCCCCACGTTGGGCTCTGCGCTGCCAGCACGGAGCCTGCTTGGGATTCTTTCTCTCTCTCTCTCTCCCTCTCTCTCTCTCTGCCCCTCCCCTGCTCATGCTCGCTTTCAAAATAAAGAAAGAAAGAAAAAAGAAAAAGAAAAAGCTTTACAGATCTACTGGACAACATTGGGCTCATAGTTTGACAACCTTGTGATTGTTAAAGAGGGTTGTTAAGAGGATAGATCTCCTGTTTTAGGTTGGAGGCTTTTAACCTAGTACAATTGTAATTGCCTTTAAACAACAACAACAAAAAGTCTGCTACTGAAATCCATATTTAGCGAGAGTATATTTCTCAGAATATTTTTAAATCCCAGATGGGTATTTATGTTTGCCACCAATGGTATGTGAAAACATGTAAAAGGGCAGCTTGTAGGGTTTTTTTTTTTTTTTTTTGAAAACGATCTGATGCCAGTAATAAATTCTCATCCTATTTTTAATCTGGAAAAAAAGAAAACATTTTTAAAACTATTTACTAGAGTAAGCAGGAGTAATTTGCAGAAGCACCTGGTTTCTGATTTCAATAAAGTTTAAATAAGGAATCCATAAGAGAAACTGTGAATGTGGACGAAATAACCGACTGATAACAGAGTTGGACCCTTAACCGACTGAATCACCCAGGCACCCCATATTAACCAATTTTTTTTGTGACGAGAATACTTAAGATATAGTCTTTTAAAAAAATTCAAGTATAGGGGTGCCTGGGTGACTCAGTCGGTTAAGCGTCTGACTTCGGCTCAGGTCATGATCTCACAGTTCGTGGGTTCAAGCCCCGAGTCGGGCTCTGTGCTGACAGCTCAAAGCCTGGAGCCTGCTTCAGATTCTGTGTGTATATGTCTCTCTCTGCCCCTCCCCCACTCGTGCTCTCTCTCTCTCTCTCTCTCTCAAAAATAAATAAATGTCAAAAAATTAAAAAATTCAAGTATATAAAAGTGTTATTAAATACAGTCACCATGCTGTACTCCAGAACTTATTCATAACCGAGACTGAATAACCGAGACTTTGTACTCTTTGACCGACATTTATGTGCCCCAGCCTCCTGCCCCCGGCTACCCTCTGCTTCTGTGAGTTACACTGGTTTAGATTCCACACACAAGTGAGATCATACAGTATTTGTGTTCCTGTGTCTGGCTTATTTCACTTACCATACTGGCCTTCAGATTCATCTACATTGTGGTAATAGGCAGGATTTTCTTCTTTTTTAAGGCTCAGTAATATTCTATGATATATATATGTGTATATATAGATACACATATATATGTATATATGTGTGTATGTATATACATTATATGTATATATGTGTGTATGTATATACATTACATGTATATATGTGTGTATGTATATACATATGTATGTATATATGTGTGCATGTATATACCTATATATGTGTATATATGTGTGTGTATATAAGTATGTATATGTATACATTTGTGTGTATATATATGCATATATATATGTATATGAATGTATATATACCATACATGGTGTGTATCATATTTTCTTCATCTGTCAATAGAAATTTGGGTTGTTTCTGCCTCTTAATTATTGTGAGGATCTTGAAGAGACATGTGCACTCTCATGTTCATTGCGGCATGTAATTAAGAGGCAATGTCCTTTGCCCATTTTGTGATTGGGCTATTTCTTTTTCTTTTGTTTGCTTTTTTGCTTTTTTTTTTTTTGCTATTGAGTTGTTAGAGTTTCTTATATATTTTGGATATTAACCCCTTATCAGGGGTATGGTTTGCAAACATGATCTTCCATTCCATAGGCTGTCCCTTCAATCTGTTGTTTGTTTCCTTTGCTCTGCAGAAGCTTTTAGGTTTGAAGTAGTTCCGCTTGTCTATTTTTGCCTTTGCCTCTGCTTTTGGGGTCAAAGCCGAAAAAGTATTGCCAAGGCCAATGTCAAGAAGCTTTTTCCCTATTTTTTTCTAGTGGTTTTAAAGGTTTGGGTCTTGTATTTAAGACTTTAATCCATGTTGAATGGATTTTTGTACATGGTGTAAGATGAGGGTCCACATTTATTCTTCTGAATGTGGATATCCGGTTTTCCCAACACAATTTAAGGAAGAAACAATTCTTTCCCCCACGTTCACTCTTCTGTATGTATCATATGATAGGTATAGCTATCATAATTACGCGGGTACAGTACTGATTTAGGGATAGACATTAATCAATAAGATGGCATGGAGAATCCAGAACTCAATCAGCACAAATTTAAAAAAAAGGAGCCAAAAACAATGCAAAAAAAGGAGCCAAAAACAATGCAAAAAAAGGAGCCAAAAACAATGAAATGGGATAAATGATGGCCTTTTCAACAAATGATGGTGGAGAGACTAAGTACTAATAGACAAAAACAAACAAAACCAAAGCCAAACTAACCAAAAGCCAAAATTTCAACCTAAACCTCACACCTTATATAGAAATTAACTCAAGGGCTCCTGGGCAGCTCTGTCGTTAAACATCTGACTTCGGCTCGGGTCATGATCTCAGGGTCCGTGAGTTCGAGTCCCACATCCGGTGAGCATGAGCCCTGCATCAGGTGAACACAAGCCCCACTTTGGGTGACCCCTGTTTCTCTCTCTCTCTCTCTCTCTCTCTCTGTCTCCCTTCCTCTGGCCTGCACTCACTTGTGCTCCCTCTCTCTCTCTCTCAAAAACGATTAGCTCAAAATTGAACATGGATTTACTCTTTTTTTCAGCTTGAGACAAAACTGACATAGAACACTAATGTAAGTTCAAGGTATAGAACGTATCGATTTGGTGCACTTCCGTATGACATTTTATAACTTGAAAGACTCCCCCCGGTGGCCCTTGTGATAAGCAGTCTCCCCGACCTCCCATGGTCTTCCCCTTGCCCCTTGTATGCCCCTTAGAAGAGACCCCCATGAAGCATACGTTGTTGAGTGCTTGATATTTCTGTATCTCCAGTCCTTTGTTCTGAGATGTATTTACGTTATTGGAAACTGTTTGATCATTTCATGTCATGCTTTTCAGATTTGTCAGGTGAGACCCAAGCAATTTGTTGTCCAGGGGATACTTCTCATTACTGAAGCAAGATACTTCTGTTTCCTGTACGCAAAGCCTCGTAAATATTGACGTTTTTCCGTGTCGCTGGTAGCCGTGGTCACTATTCCCAGGCCTGTGCGAATGCTGGGGATTTTTGCCTCGAATCTTCTGGAGGCTGCATCCCAAGCTGTGGGTGGTTTCTTCACAGACCTGCACGAATACGCAGCTGAACACCCGAGGGTAGCGCTCTCTTCCCCAGTACTCTGTCCTGTAAACTCTGGTGGCCTGGCCTCTCCCAGCGTTCTGGAAACCCCCTTCACACAGTAAGCTGAGACACCATAGGATTCACCTTGTTTGCTTTTCACCTCTCAGGGATCACTTTCTTTCCTTGCCAGATATCCAGTGTCTCGAAAACCATTGTTCTGTAGATCTTATTTTATTGCTGGTGTTTCAGATGGAGGAGAAACCTGGTCGTATGACTCCATTTCCTTTGGACACAAATGTCTTGTGCAGTTTGGAAGTAATCGGCGATGGGATATCTTGGGCATCTCAAAATGTCAGAACTCATTCGACAGTTTGCCCCTAAAAGGTAGAATTCGATCCCAGAGCCAATGGTTTATGTATTCGCTGAGCCCTCTCTTTGCTATTGTGTAAATAGACCTCGCGTGGTCTGTACTGCTAATCTACCATAGATGTGGAATTTACAGACATGCCTTCCTGTGAACTTCAATAAAGGCCAGGTTTTAAACTTCAGGGGTGTCCAAAGCAAGAAACATTCCGTAAAATGTTTGCTGCTCTCTTACCATCTGTCCTTTCACACAATATCATCCGTTCACGGGGTGGGAGAGTTTCCAGTTTTTCCCCTGACATCTGGTCACATAATTTAGGTCTACAAATGGAAATCAAAATGCAGAGCTGGGCCTCTGACCTCAGTGATTCTGCCTCCAGTCTCTCTGCACCCCCAGACCTAAGTAAAATCCAGGCAAAGATGTGTGAAATCTTCATCAATACAAAGCAGAAGTATCTGAGAGGCTTTCATCGCAATAGTTAAAATAACTGCCTTGCAATGCCTACTAGAGGCTTTCTTCCTTGATGGATAGCTCATGAACAAGGGCCAACTATCTAAGAGGAATACCATATGTTTAGTGCTGAAGGATCTCCCGGGAGTGCTAAGAATGGGGCACAGAGTAACATCAGTGAAGCAGAATTTGATAACGCTGGATGGTTATAATTTCGTGTTCGACCAAACTGATGTAACTTCATTGAGAAAACTAAAATCGAGAACACTCCAAGCAGTGGCGACGACACTAATAAAGAAAGATATGGCGGCAGGAGGGAGTGAGATATACTAATGACAGTGATTTGACTGGAGAGATGAACTTGGGAGTGAAAAGGGAGAAGTACGTTCACGGGGGCAACACGAATGGTAGGAGAAGCCTATGAAGGATTTGACACGTTAGGCGAAGGATTTAAAGGTGTGTACCTTCAGTTTCCAGAAGTAAAATGAAGCGGGAAGCCTTACCAACCCTTTCTCTCTGCAAACAGTCAACCTAAAAATCCAGTCTAAAAAAATAAAACCAAACAAGGGCGCCCGGGGGGCTCCGTAGGTTAAGGGTCTGACTCTTGGTTTCGGCTCACATCATGATCTCACGGTTTTGTGAGTTCGAGACCAGCATCTGACTCTACCCTGACAGTGAGGAGCCTGCTTGGGATTCTCTCTCTTTCTCTGTCTCTCTGTCTCTCTGTCTCTGTCTCTCTCTCTCTGCCCCTCCCTCATGACGCTCCAAAGCCTCCCGACTTTTCAAGGGACAGAAAGCGTACTAGGCTCAGTATCTTGATAGAGGAGCAGTCCCACTGGCATCAGGCAACTAGAAGAACAGACCTGGGAGGCACCACCCGTCCAGCAGGCCCAGCTCCTTCCAAAGGACCTAGTGGCACCCAGTAGCCCAGAAAAACATATCCTGTCCCCTTAGGCGGCACCAGGAAGAGTCAAGAGGGAGCTCTGTCAGTTCCGGGTGACCTGACAGAGAGTGCTCCATGGGTCCCATCAAGCTCAATGTCTCCTACCTCCATTTAGGGACGTCGTGGCTGGGGAGGCACATTTTTTTCAAATATAGTTTATTGACAAATTGGTTTCCATGCAACCCCCAGTGCTCATCCCAACAGGTGCCCTCCTCAGTGCCCGTCACCCACTTTCCCCCCTCCCTCACCCCCCATCAACCCTCAGTTTGTTCTCAGTATCCAAGTGGGGAGGCACATTTAAAGAAGAATTAATACCACCCTTACCCAATCTTTGTCAGAAAACAGAAGCAGGTGGAAAACTTCCCAACTCCTTTTAGGAGGCCCAAACCAGACAACGGCAGTACGAAAAAGAAGACTTCAGACCAATCTCTCTCATGAACTTCGATTCAAAATACCGTGTGAGTGTGGCATTAATTCTTCTTGAACTTGAAGAATTTTGGTAGAGGTCCCTAGTGAAACCATCTGGACCTGGAGATTTCTTTTTCTGGAAGCTTTTTTAATTGCATATTTAATTTCTTTAAGGGTCGTAAAGCTAGTCACACTGTCTGTTTGCCTTGTTGAGTTGGGTAGCTTGTGATTTTGGAGAAATTGGTCCACGTCTTCCAGGCTGTTGAAATCATAAGCTTACAGTTATTCGCAGTTGGCTTATTATCTTTGTAATGATTATAAGATCTATACTAAAATGTCTTACTTTATTCCTGATCTTGGTGATCTGTGTCTTTTTACTTATTTGTTGATTTTGCTACAAGTTTACCAATATTGATTTTTTTTTCCCCATAGAACTAGGTTTCTTTGATTGTCTCCATTGCTCTCCTCTGTTTAAGGTCATGGACTCCTGTTCTTGTCTTTATGATTTCCTTTCTGCTGATTGCTTTGGTTTACTTGACTCTCTAGTTTCTTGAGTAGGAACTCAGATCACGATTTGAGGCTTTCCACCCCATAGTGGTAGAACATTATTTTTTGAATCCACAAATCCTCACAATGAAAACGAAAAAAAAAACAAAACAAAACATTAGGGAATGGTATTTCCAATGGGAGGTAAATAAACCAGTCGGGGTGAGCAATGTGAAGTGATTATCAGAGTATTTGTACAGATAACTCAGAGCCATAAAATATCCTTTTGCAAGAATTTGTTGCAAAAGTGAATATTCTTTTGAATTATCTCGATGAATTTCCCAAATCTTCAATTTATATTGATGGCATAGATAATTTCTAGAACTTAATATAAAAGGCAGATACTCTTTAAAGTTACGGTATGTTGAGAAAAAGGACATATTGAGACAAGTGAATAGAGGACACAAAAGAATGTCTCCTGATGCTTGTGCCCAAAACAGTAGAGAGGATTTCAGAGGAAAAAAAAAAAAAAAAAAAGCACCCAAAATGCAAAAATCAACAAGCCTAAGCAGGAATAGGACTGATAAGGAGATTCAGGAGCACAAAATAAAAGACAAAAAGTGTGGGGCGCCTGGGTGGCTCAGTCGGTTGAGCGTCCAACTTCGTTCGGCTCAGGTCATGAGCTCACAGTTCATGAGTTTGAGCCCCGCGTCGGGCTCTGTGCTGACAGCTGGGAGCCTGGAGCCTGCTTCGGATTCTGGGTCTCCCCCTCTCTCTGCCCCTCCCCCGCTCATGCTGTGTCTCTCTCTGTCTCAAAAATAAACATTAAAAAGAATTTTTTTAATTAAAAAAAACGAAAAGAAAAACAGTAAGGCAGTGCAGCCTAATAGCTAATACTGCTTGTCAGAGCTAAGCCTCATTATTCACCATTTACTAGACGTGAAAACTGGGACAAACTACTTATCTCCTCTGAATCTCCATTTTCTCCTCTCTAAAGTGAGGAACGATAAAGTTACAGCTTACCAGGGTTGTTATCAGGATTAAATGAGGTGATTTGTCCTCGTTTACCACGATGTTTATGCAGAGTAAGCAAGAGATAGGAGCTGTGGTTAGAACTCTGGCCACATCTTTCTATGTCCTCAGTACATATATTGAACACCTGCTAAATTATCTTTACAATTCTCCAACTGTTTTTGCTTTTTCCTACTGTTTTTAGGGTCATCATCCAATACTTCTCCACCACCCAACTCGCTATATAAAAGGTCTCTTTTCCTGACATTAACCTCGTATCTTGTACATGGCTTGTTCAACCGTTCCCACTATGGCCATTTTATGGGCAAAGAAACTGAGGCTCAGGGAAACTCAGTGAGCCGTCCAAAGGCGTACAGATGACAACACGGTGGAACTGTGTATATAATTATTACCCGATGAGAAAATAAATGGAGGAAAATACCAAATTAAAAAGCTTTGAAGCTTTAAAATCTTTGTTAACATGTATTTATTTATTTATTTGAGAGAGAGAGCACAGGCACGGGAGGGGCAGAGAGAGAGGGAGACACAGAATCCAAAGCAGGCTCCAGGTTCCGAGCTGTCAGCACAGAGCCCGACGCGGGGCTCGAACCCATGAACCGTGAGATCACGGTCCGAGCCGAAGTCGAACGCTCAACCGACTGAGCCACTCGGGCGCCCCAAAATTCTTTGAAGCTTTAAAAGCTTAACGCTGATCAGATAAGCAGGAAAAGCGGCACATCCGTCAGAGGGTATAAATGTCAAACGTGACTCGGAAAACATTATAGGCTGTTTCCATACCAGCCTGTGTTGAGCAGCCCTGGGTTTCCTTGGGATTTTGTTAGCTATGGTGAAATGCCTCGACTACTGGTAAGTTAGGAAAACCGTGAATCTATCAGAAGGAAGAAGGAATCTCTTATGGATGAAAAAAATCGTGTTTAGCTGGAGGAGTTTACCTAGTGTGGTATCAGTAGAATGATCTTCTTCAGTTAGAGGATGGGGTACGATGGGGGCGCTTATCAGTCTTAACCGAGGACTTACATTTTCAGATTATACCTGTCAGAGGATCTGGACATGTAGCACTTGAAAATATCTCTTAACATGCAACTTAGGGGCGCCTGGGTGGCTCAGTTGTTAAGCATCCGACATCTGCTCAGGTGGTGATCTCACCATTCATGAGTTCGAGCCCCACATCGGGTGAGCTGGAGCCCCACGTGGGGTGAAAACACAAGCCCTGCTTTGGATTAAACATGAGCTTCACTTTGGGTGAGCCCCACTTCTCTCTCTCTCTCTTTGCCCTTCCTGGGATTCTCTCTCTCTCTCTCTGACCCTCACTCACATGTACCCTCTCTCTCTCTCAAAAAAAAAAAAAAATATATATATATATATATACACAATTTAGATTTGCAAAAGAATCTTTATGTTTCTCTAATTGATATTTGTTTCCAACTTGAGCCTTTGTTTTGCCTCCTGGTCATGTACTTACTCTTGTGAATTCAGGGCAAACACAGATAATTCCAGGTTTTCTCATCTATTTCAGGGCAAATTCATTATATTTACATTTGGCCTCCCCTTTTCTCCAAAGATACACTCTACTATCCCAACTTCTTCAGACTTTTGTCTTTTAAAAATTAAAAGCCAGGCATTTTGAGATTCACACACTTGTTCTTGTAAATTGCTGCCCCTTCTGTGAATTTCAAAGCCTATTTTAAAATCTGTTTTGAAACTCAAAAGCTGAGAATTGATTCTTTTCTTGTTGAATTTCTGTCATAACAATGGTACCCTGAAGGCAGTGGGTATAGAATAATACCTTTGCAGTTGTATGAATGGGCAATTGCAAAAAATAAAATAAAATAAAATAAAAAAATAAAATAAAATCGCAAATGGGCAATCACAAAACAAATAAGAAAAAAAATGTCATATGTTACAAATTTACCAAATAAAAAATTAAAGTATTTGTTTCAACTCCTTTTGACCAATAAAGTGTCCTAGATATAAACTTGAGCTAGAATATCAGAATCTTCCCAGGGGCACCCGAGTGGCTCAGTCGGTTGAGCATCCGACTTCGACTCAGGTCATGATCTCACACTCATGGGTTCAAGCCCCGCGTCGGGCTCTGTGCTGACAGCTCAGAGCCTGGAGCCTGCTTCGGAGTCTGTGTCTCCCTCTCTTTCTGCCCCTCCCCCACTTGCACTCTGTCTCTCTCTCTCAAAATAAATAAACCTAATAATAAAAGAAAAAAAAGAATATCGTCACTTTTTTGAAGTTTTATTTATTTATTTTGGGAGATAAAGAGTGTGCACACACAAGTTGGGGAGGGGCAGAGAGAGAGAGAGTGAGAGAGAGTGAGAGAGAGAATCCCCAGCGACCGAGTAGGGGAGGGGCAGAGAGAGAGGGAGACACAGAATCCGAAGCAGGCTCCGGACTCTGAGCCGTCAGCACAGAGCCAGAGACGGAGCTCGAACCCATGAACTGTGAGATCATGATCTGAGCAGAAATCAAGAGTCGGATCTCTTGATTCCCAAATTCTTATCGCTGAAAGAAAAAAGGAAGCTTCAACCCGAACTATCTCATTTCCTATTCCTTTATTTAATCTTCTGTAATAAATGCATTTATATAGCGGCAAGTGTGATCAGATCGGAGGTGGGTAGGATATGGAGAGCATAATAAACCAGTGAATAGGGCAGATAAACCAAGGTGGATTCAAGCAAGAGGAAGGTAATGGGGGTAGGAGTAGAAATCACGCACAGCATCTCTGTTACTGGGAAGGAAGTTAAGGGAGCAGTTCATCGGGCATAGTTATTTGAATTTGGGTCTGATTTGAGAAAAGGATTAGTAGTAAGGCTAAAAGCTTCTGAAACACTGAATTCCTGGCCCAAGACTCTTCAGATTCTCCTGCCTCGGAAGAAAAATGGACCTAGAATTCAGAGCAGGGATGAATTTTAGCAAGACTTAGTGCTGATGAGCAAGGCAAACTATCCTATACTGGGACAACTAATCTGAGCAGAAAGTCCTAAGCACTGAAAAAAAGGTGGCTTTTCTTATCTTAGGGATCCATGACCCTGCATGGGTTCTAGAATAAGAATTGAATCTGGGGCGCCTGGGTGGCTCAGTCGGTTAAGGGTCAGACTCTTGGTTTCGGCTCAGGTCACGATCTCACGGTTCGTGAGTTCAAGCCCCGAGTCGGGCTCTGTGCTGGCAGTGCAGAGCCTGCTTGAGATTCTCTCTCTCTCTCTTCTCTCTCTCTCTCTGTTCCCCCCACCCCCACTCCTGCTGTCTCTGTCCCTCTCAAAATAAATAAATAAACAGTAAAAAAAAAAAGAAAAGAATTGCATCTGGAAAGAGCTGGGGACACAAGACTGTTTACCTCCTACTGATGAGATCTCTACTGATGTACTTTTAAACTTGCCGTGGTGTCCTTACTGGTCAACCCTAAAGAAAGAGAAAAATATATTTGGGATGAAAACATGTCGTATTTCTCTCATGTGGCCATCGTTTGAAAAAAAAAAAAAACTTCCCACCTTTAAAATGACCCAGCGCAGGCAGCCCGTCTCATTCCCATATTCATGAGGCATCACCCATAATGCTAAGACTCCCTGCATTCTCTAGCCTCTGTGATGTTCTGAATGTCCTTGCCCATAACTGAAACAATTTTCCATTTCCCGAATCCCTTCACTAGGTCTTCTGTAGATGGCCCTTGCTTCGTATTTAGCAAACGATCCTATATTAGAACACATTACATTCATTACATTCATTGTCGTATCTTTTTTTTAAAAAAAAATTATGTTCATTTACTTTGAGAGAGAGAGAGAGAGAGAGAGAGAGAGACAGCAAGCTGGCGGGGGAGGGGAGGTGCAGACAGAGAGGGAGAGACGAATCCTAAGCAGGCCCCATGCTGTTGACGCGGGCCTCGAACTCACGAACCGTGAGGTCGCGACCTGAGCTGAAACCAAGAGTTGGACGCTTCACCGACTGGGCCACCCAGGCGCCCCCTTCATTGTCTTATCTTAACTGTGTCAGGGAGCAAGAATTTCCTGTCCCCTGTAAGGACTTTCTAGCTGGACTAAGAACCAAATTGACATGAGACAGGTTAACAGGAGAAAATCAACTTTAATTTCGTACATACAGGAAATCCACACAGACCTGGAAATTCACGCGACGTTCAGGCAAAATGAGGTACTTATGTCATCGTCAAACAGGGAGGTGGGGGCAGGGGTCTGGGACTTTGAAGGGAAGTAATGGAATTCACCGGAAGATGAAAAAGAGTAAATGTTTGGTAAAAAAATGTTTACCGGGCCGTCTAGAAATAATGGGTCGCAGAGGACTTTTGCTAGCTTCCTGGCTACCTACCATACCCAGTTTTGTGGTTGTCTATGGTGATCGATCTTTTCCTGGAGCAGGTCCTCTATCTACATTCTTCTTACGCTGTCGAGGGGGGAGGTAAAGAGCTTTTCCTGACTCTGCTGGGGTCCACTTGCTTTTTATTTCTTTATTTTTAATTGTGTTTCACTTTTATTTACTTTTGGGAAACAGAGAGAGCATGAGCGGGGAAGGGCCAGAGAGAAAGAGAGACACAACATCCAAAGCAGGCTCCAGGCTCTGAGCTGTCAGCACAGAGCCCGACGTGGGGCTCGAACCCACAAACCTTGAGATCGTGACCTGAGCTGAAGTCGGACACTCAACCCACTGAGCCACCCGGGCTCCCCGCCCATCAATTGTTTTTTCATTCAAAATAACCTTCACGCCAACGTGGCCCATCTTGGGGGCTGCCTGCCCTCGGCCCCAATAACTGAATCCCAGGTCTTCCTGGAGACCATTTCTCCTAAATACTCTAAAGTGTTTTTCTCCCCCACCATGCAGTGGGATTGACAGGGTTGTGTCTTCTCTGATCTTCGTGGCTTTTTTTGCCTTCTTCTTTGAAACAAAACAAACAAAATGGCCACCACCAATTCCTGTTTGGTTGTTAATTCCGCCATCCCGTTATACCATCCCCTCCTTCTCCTAGCCAGTCACCTGCAATCTCCCTGCCATCCCCCTCCCTTTATTAAACACTTTGCCATCCGTCTCAGCCTTTTTAATTTTTTCCTGTCAGAAGGGATCATGCATGTAATACTGATACCTCTCAGGTCTTCAACTAGTCCGAATACCTTTTCCCGCCACTCCATATAAATCACTTCCACAATTTTGACGTGGACCTCACCATCATCCACAACTGTTCTAATCAAAAGAAATCATTCAAGTTTTCCGTCCCTGACCTCAACTTACTATGCTTCCAGCTTCGTTGCTCAACTGGTTTCCCTCTGGTCACACCTCAGGGTCATGGAAGCTTCCAGTCTATGGATTCCTCTACTTTTCTCCCATTCACTCAGATCCCTTCTTTCATTGCTTTTCTCCTTAGCCACCATGGAGTTCACGGCCCATTATTTCAATAACAGTCAGCCAATTATTTCCAATACAAGTTTGCGTTTGCTAACTTGGCATAGGACTTCAACACTACTCAACATCCCTACCGTTTTTCAGTCACTATCTCCACACTTCTCTATCTTCAAATCTTTGACTCCCTCTCCTTTTCCGTGCCTATACAGAAAGTGGGAGGAAGGGCCAGAGATGTGAGAATAGAAGATAGAAAGAAATGTCTAGAAGGAAGTGCTCTCGTTTTCTCGCTACAAAATCCACACATTTACTTAAATCTTTAAGCAGCCTCCCATCCTTCTCCCTAATTGGGACAAAGGGCTGCCCTTTATTCTACCCAAGGCTGATTTCTCCATATTATTTATTTATTTTTATTTTTATTTAAATTTTTTTTCAACGTTTTTTATTTATTTTTGGGACAGAGAGAGACAGAGCATGAACGGGGGAGGGGCAGAGAGAGAGGGAGACACAGAATCGGAAACAGGCTCCAGGCTCCGAGCCATCCGCCCAGAGCCTGACACGGGGCTCGAACTCACAGACCGTGAGATCGTGACCTGGCTGAAGTCGGACGCTTAACCGACTGCGCCACCCAGGCGCCCCTCTCCATATTATTTAAATTCACTGTCTTCATCTCTATATCTCTCACTCACCCACTTCAACTTACCTTTCTGCCCCATCCCTCCAAAAATAGATCCAGTTCATGTCATCCATGTTAGCAAACACAACAGACCTTACAGTTCACATTTTATTTGCCCTCTCATCAGCGATGTTCATGTTAAACTGCACAACCGTTCTTGAAACATTTTTCCTTCCTTACCGTATGTGACGCAATACTTAACTATTATTTACCTTTCCACGTCTCCGCCCATTCTTTCTCCGTTCCTTCGCAGGTTCATCCTCCCCTACCCAGCCATTCCATGTCAGAATTAATCAAAGTTTGCTCATAGACCTCACTGGCTTCTATGCCTATAGTCTTTCCCGTACAACCAAGATAGTAAAAAAAAAAAAAAAAAAAAAGAAAAAAAAAGAAAAAAAGTATGTAACATGTAACGGGCAGAGAAGGAGAAAAGTAATAAAAGTTGAATATGGTGTATACATTGTGTTAAGTATTGTGCGTGTGTGTGTGTGTGTGTGTGTACGGTAAAACCTTGGATTGCAAGTAACATGTTCTGCAAGTGTTCCACAAAACGAGCAAACATTGCTAAGAAATTTTAACTTGATAAATGAGCGATGTCTTGCCATACGAGTAGTAGGTGACCTTGAACGTCACACGATCTCGACTGAGCCAGTGGTTCTTGAGATTCACTTTGATATACAAGTGCTTTGGATTACAAGCACATTTCTGGAACGAGTTATGCTCACAAACCAAGGTTTTACTTTATGTATATATAATATACATATATATATTATATACACACACACGCACATACACACACATATCGGACATGTGACTCATGTGGTCCCAAGCCGTGTATTAAACTACTTGTTCTACATCCTGGTTGTTTTTTTTTTTTTTTTTTAATTTTTTTCTACATTTATTTACTTTTGAGAAACAGAGAGAGACAGCATGAGCAGGAGAGGGGCAGAGAGAGACAGAGACACAGAATCAGAATCCGAAGCAGGCTCCAGGCTCCGAGCTGTCAGCACAGAGCCCGACGTGGGGCTCGAACCCACGAACCATGAGATCATGACCTGAGCCGAAGTCAGACGCTTAATCGACTGAGCCACCCAGGCGCCCCACATCCTGGTTGTTTTAACATTACTTCAGACCAACCATGAACACATCACACACACACACACACACACACACACACACGGGCCTACCCCACGAAATACAGTCCTCTTCCGGGACCTCCTAATATCGAAATGCATCCTGGACGGCTCCGCATACTACCTAAGTCTCGTGGATTCTGCCCCCCAAATCCGTTACATTTGTCCAGTTCTCCCATCTCCCCTGCCACCACCCTAACGCAAGTCACTATCTCTGGACTGAAGCACAACACCTTCCTACTGTCCTCTTCTTCCCAGCATCACTCCCTTCCTATCTGCTTCCACCGGCTGCCGGAAACCCTGCAAAGCAAATTTCAGCAGCGGTGCCTCTCCCAACTTCAAACCTTTCCGTGTTTCCCTACGCTCGTAGGATAAGGTGAAAACTGCTTAACGTTTTCAGCAAATCTCTCTGGTGATCCGGCCGTTGCCCACCTTTCAAGGCTTTCTGGCCATGTTCCCTCACGGCCCAGGGCCTCTGTACGTGCTCCCTCTGGTTTTCTGGAACACTGTGTCCCAGGCCCCTCCAAGTCACCCAGCAGAACTCAGGTCAAATCCTTTTCTGGTGCCCTTTCCTTCTTCCTAGCATCCGTTGCAGCTGGTAGCTGCTATTTGTATGGTTATCATTACCTGTATCTCCCCTCTAAAGTCCAGACTCTAAGCTTTAGAAGGGCACATCTGTCGTCCACCTTATAGTCCCAATGCCTGGCGAATAATTGCTTAATAAATGAAGGAAGGAATGGACGCTTGACTAGCTCGACAGTGAAAGTTGCCACGTAGGACTTTAATTCTCTGGGCCCCTTTTTCCATGTTTTCTTTTCTCCACAGCGCTACAGAATGTCCTCCCCTTCCCTGCATACTCAGTATCCTCAAAATCTTTCTTTTACATTCTCCCCTAGCCCTAAAACTTCAGCTTTCAAGAAAGGAGGGTGGGGCGCCTGGGTGGCTCAGTCGGTTAAATGTCCGGCTTCGGCTCAGGTCATGATCTTGTGGTTCGTGAATTCGAACCCCACGTCGGGCTCTGTGTTGACAGCTCAGAGCCTGGAGCCTGCTTCAGATTCTGGGTCTCCCTCTCTCTCTGCTCCTGCCTCTCTCTCTCTCTCTCTCAAAAATGAATAAACATTTTTTAAAAAACTTTTAAAGAAAGGAGGTGATAAGCACATCGAAGCTTAGGAGGGACGGACTGGTAGGACTTAATAGCTTGCTTCTCCAAATTGCATTTACCTTTTTAAAAATGGATTGAACCCTAGAATTATAGCCAAGATGTTCTATTGTGAGATTTCTTCTATCGGTCAGCTAAGGGCAAGATGGCTTTGCACTCATGCCAAGAGGGTCTACTGAACAGACAGTCCTTTCCTTACTCGATTATTGTGAAATGTGTTCCTTGTCCATGGTATAAATTCAAGCTTATTTTGGATGCTTCCAGAAAATTATCGATACCAATTTTCTACTGAAGTTTAGCCAGATACCTAATTTTGTTTATGATATCTCAGAGCTGAGCATGACTTCATCGCTCTCCATTTCCACGCAATGTAATACATTTATTTTCCTTTCCTAACTGCCTTGGAGTAGTAATTATTATTGACGTGGTTATTGTCGAGACAGTATAAAAGGTGTGTCAATTGCTAAATATATTCAGATAGATAAAGACGTACATAACTGATTTCATCATACCTATGTTATTGGTTAAGACGAATGATCATAACGTGCCATTCCTCCTGCTATCCCAAGGAAAAATAACAGAGTGATACGGAACAATATAAAGTATAAAATAACATGGCCCGTGAGAGCCGTAGACCCAATGAAAAACTCAGCAATGGACAAATTGCCCTGGCATTTGTGCCTCGTAGGAGGCTATACATTCTGTTTGTTGGGAAATCGAATCCGTGCCTTAACCTGGAAGAAAAAAGAAATCCACAAGTAGCCGAGAGAATCTGATTGATATGCGGCTGCATTAAAATGAGAGAAAATGTAGTGCTGTTTGCCTATGGTTTCCTTCGTCACCACAGGGCAATAAAAGCAACATATTTTTTAATTACCATTTCTTACTAGAATGTGGGAATATTAGCCTCCAGATACCCATTTAAAAGCTTGCAACCAGATGGTGGAAAATATCCAACTGAATCGAAAGAGAGGGGAGAACAGTCTGAGTAAAGTGATTTGGAGACATCTGATACACAGAAAAGGGGGCATATAAAGATTCCAAGAGAAAGGAAGTGAAAGCAGAACTCAACTACTAAAGCCGCTGAAAATGTCAGCCATATTTGAGAAAATTATATCAAGTCAATAATGGCCAAATTCACATCGTATTTCAGGGAATGGCTGGAAATCATAGGCTGTAATTTCTAGCATCAGATGTGAAATTGCTCCTTTAAGTGAAAGTAATTTTGATACCCTAAATTCCCGTGGTATCTTTCTTTTCACAGAAAGTTTTCTCACACTAAGGTTGGCAAGTACGTAGAGTTAGTTGCTAGCAGAAACTTGCAAAGAAAAATGTCCCAACGTATGTCGTCTTCTTTCTCCTTTCTTCTAGTTCAACTTCACAATCTTCTCCACACACACCCCCCCAAACTCAACCACCATACGCTCAAAGAAAAATACAAAATAGATGCCGCTACACATATAAACACGTCTTCTGGAGTAGAGGACCAAATGATTCCAAGAACCAACTCTCTTTTCTGGGGGATCCCACTTTTTTCATTGTTTTATTGAGTAAACAATTTTTTGAGCGACCATATTTTGCCGGACATTTAAAAGGAGCTACAGGATAAAAAAAAAAAAAAAGTAAGATATACAAGATTCTTGGTCTTGTTCGGCCGTCTACTGGTAAGAGATAAAGTGAAAAAATGTAAACCAAGATTATAATACGGTGTGAAAAGTGACAACAAGGAAAACACAGACCGTTATGAGGAGAATTTACTACATCTGTTGGCCCAACATAATCACCGATGATCATCCTCTGTCATCCTCAAAAATGTCCTTGTTTAGACATTAAGTTATATTGACCACCCTTGCTGTAGACTCTAAGAGAGGATACATCTAACCCAGTTCTGGGGATTCAGGAACAGACTCCCAGAGGAAGCCATGGTTAAAAGCCAAAACCTAGGGGGGCCTGGGTGGCTCGGTCGATAAGCGTCCAACTCTTGGTTTCAGCTCAGGTCATGATCTCATGGTTTGTGAGCTCGAGCCCCACAGCAGACTCCATAATTCATCACACTTTCCTTGACCACATAAGCAGATTCTCTTTCCACCTCCACTCCGTACCATGCCTGCCAATCTTTCCCTTCGCAGCGTGTACTGCCAATTTGTGTTTTTGCAGATGTATCAGTCAGGATTCTACAGAGAAAAATAACCAATAGGAGACTTTGTGTGTGCGTGTGTGTGCGTGTGTGTGTGTATCCTCCAGGGGACAGGTACATATGTACACATATGTGTATATGCCATACACATGTGTATGTATATATATTTAAGAATTTTATTTGAAGAAATTGGCTCACGTGATTGTGGGAGGCTGGCAAGTCTGAAATCTTTAGGGCCAGGCAGAAGGCTAGAAACTAGGCCAGAGTTGATGCTGTAGCCCTCCGGTGGAATCTCTCCTTCTCTGGGAACCTCAGTTTTGTTCTTAAGTTCTTCAACTGATTAGATGAGGCCCACCCGCATTATCAGGAATTATTTACTTTATTGAAAGTCAGCTGATTATAGATGTGAAGCACATCTACAAACCACCTTCCAAACAACACCTGGATTAATGTTTGATTAAATAACGGACTACTGGGGCATCTGGGTAGCTTAAGTGTCTGACTCCAGGTTTCAGCTCAAGTCATGATCTTATGGTTCGTGAGTTTGAGCCCTGCGTGGGGCTAATGTGCTGACAGTGCTGAGCCTGCTTGGGATTCTCTCTCTACCTCTCTCTCTCTCTCTCTCTCTGGTCCTCCTCCATTCGCTCTCACTCTCTCTCTCTCTCAAAATACATAAATAAACTGAAAAAAAAAAAGAAGAAGAAGAAGAAGCCAAAACCTAGAGGATGAGCAGGTGATGATAGCCAGATGGAAATGAGATGTGAGGAATGCTCTTTGCTCCTGGCAAAGAACACACACATGAAAAGGTCCAGAGGGAGGATTTCCCGGCACCCCTGGACAAGAGCAAGTATGGCTGAAGTGTTTCAAGAAACGGGAGACTGTGCAAGACGAGGTAGAAGGTTAGGCAGAAATCAAGCCATCTTTCTGCACCTTGAACATGCCGAGCAAGTTCCAGCCTCGGTGTTTTTGTTTCCCCTCCCCCATGCCTCCTCCAAAAATCCCCATGGCTCTGTCTCTCATTCTCGCTCTCACTCCATTGTAGCCTATGCTTACAGGTCACCTAATCAGAGAGACCTTCCTTCACCTCCCAACCTAAAATAACTTCCCTCCCCATCATTCTCTATCCCTCGGTTTGCTTCATGTTTCTTTTATAGCACATATCACTACCTGATACATTATTCATCATCTTCCTCCCCACCAGGAGAAAGTAAGCCACAGGAGAGGCCCTTCGTTTGTTTTCATTGCTACATCCCCGGTACCTAAAATTATCCCTGATGCACTGTAGTTGTTCAATAAATATCGGATACATGAAGACATGAAAAGCACTTGAAAAATGCCTGACAGTTAAGAGAGTCTTAAATACGGAGAACAAACGGAGGGTTGATGGAAGGGCGGGGGAGAGGGGAAAATGGGCGATGGGCGCCGAGGAGGGCACCTGTTGGGGTGAGCCCTGGGCCTTGCATGGAAGTGGTGAATCACGGGAACCTGCCCCCCCAAGCCAAGAGCACACTGTATACGCCGCATGTTGGCCAACTTGACAATAAATTATATTTAAAAAATAATTATAATAAAAATATATAAGTGAAATAAAATAAAATAAATGCCTGAAAGATAGTAAGCACTCAATAAATACTCTTTCTATGATGAAGTATGGATAGGGTAGAGGAGATGATAAAAAAATAAAATAAAAGCACATTTTAATATCACGGTATTACTGACAGGCAACCTGGTTTTGAATCTCTGCTTGGAACCTTCCACAAAAGGAGGAACTTGGCTGTGTCCTGGGGCAAATTACGCCAAAGGTCTATCATTCAAAGGTATTCTCTTCTCATAGGCGGTGCTGAAACCCGCCTTTGTAATTTCTTCTATCTCAACCTTTGTGAAAAACACAAAGCAAATAACTTCCAGAGAGTTACGGTCTGCTATTATGTGTTTCTTTATTTTCAATCTGAAGAAAAAGACTCAGTTCCTCAAACTGTATCTTATGAATTTATGTAAGCCTTTTAAAATATGATGGGACCAATAGGTTTCATTGGTCCTTCTGTTACCATGCAATTAATTAATACGTTATTATAGATTGCATTATCAATGCAATCTGTAATTCTATAAGCATTTTAATAACTGCATTTAATGCAGTAGTTATGTAACTGTACATGAGCATTGGTTCATTTCCACATATTTTCTCTAAAAGACATATGCTTTACTGATTGAAGTTTATCAGTTTAGCTGTTCAATATAGAATTCTATTTTTTATACTTGAAACAAGAGAAAAGTTGATCGCTTGGTTAAATGCTACTTTCTCCTTAAGCTTAAATCCTGGGTGTTTGAGGAATTTTTTTTTTGATTGCTTATTTATTTCTCAGAGAGAGAGTGTGAGTGGGGGAGAGGCAGAGACGGGGGGGGTTGGGGTGCAGAGGATCCAAAGCGGGTTCAGTGCTGACAGCAGCAAGCCCGAGGTGGGGCTCGAACCCACAAACTGTGAGATCATGACCTGAGCCGAAGTCGGCCACTCGACCGACCGACAGAGCCACCCAGGCACCCCGGTGTTTGAGGATTTTAAATTCAAAGTTTCGAGTATACGTAGAAGACCCAACTATTAATGGCATGTAACGATCTGTAGTTTTACTGAATCATGGTCTTCCTCATGCATGAACTACACGCTTTGCAAGGTCCGTATGTGGTAGGGTCTCTTAGCTTGTGAGTGAGCCAGGCTAACTCCCAAGCTTATGTATCTTCACGTGGCTCTGCTATTCTTTCCTCAAACTTGAGTCTATATAGTTTTTACAGGATGGAAATACGTGTGACAGCCACATTAGAAAATACGGAGGATTTAGTACCAAAGGTTCAGTAGTTTTTTCCAACAACTATTTGTCGGTCTACCAGCCAGTTCTTAGATGGGTGGTCATAATACTCTACTGCGACCTGGTGACATCATGTGGTCCACTCAGCAGAAATTTATGAGCCAATAAAAAGAACTACGACCCAATACCTTCCGTCCTACTATATACGGGTTCCTTCGCCAGTTTGGATGAGCTCGTGACCAACGTCCATGCTCTGTACATTTTCAAATTAGACCAGGGAGGCCAGGTTTTATGTGAATAGTTCCAAGTGGGGAAAAAAAAAAAAGAAAAGAAAAGAAATCAGAGGGTACACATACCTCTGGGCCAGAGTGAAAACAAATGAACAGAGATAAAATATTTTTTGAGCAACTTCAATTGATTAAGCCATGAGTGAATAATTTGGGGAACAGAGGATTTTCTATTCGAAATTATGGGATTTAAATACTCTATGCATCGGGGCGCCTGGGTGGCTCAGTTGGTTGGGCGTCTGACTTCAGCTCAGGTCATGATCTCACGGTCTGTGGGTTCGAGCTCCGCGTCGGGCTCTGTGCTGACAGCTCAGAGCCTGGAACCTGCATCAGATTCTGTGTCTCCCTCTCTCTCTGTCCCTCCCCTGTTCGTGCTCTGTCTCTCTCTGTCTCAAAAATAAAATAAACGTTAAAAAAATTTTTTTAAATACTCTATGCTTCTGGTTAAAACTAAAGTCTGACTGAACATAATGGTTTCGAGTAATCTCTACATTTTTTTTAGAATCCATTTATTTGAAAAAAATGTGCTTTATTTTCTCCACTTTTTTATTTTGAAACAATTACAGATTCATAGGAAGTTGCAAAGATAGTAGGGGTCCCGGGTCCTCTTCATCCAGTTCCCATAATGGTGGGATATCATATTATAATATCATGTTATAATATCAACACCAGAAAAGGGGTGCCTGGGTGGCTCATTCGATTCAGTGTCCGACTTCGGCTCGGGTCATGATCTCACAGTTCATGGGTTTGAGCCCCGTGTCGGAATCGGTGCTGACAGCTCAGAGCCTGGAGCCTGCTTGGGATTCGGTGTCTCCCTTTCTCTTTGCCCCCACCAAAAGAAAAAAGAAAAAAAGGAAAAAAGAAAGGACATTAGTCATTTTATCACACGTAATCACCACCAAAATCATGGTACAGAACTAACTATCCCATCATCACAAGGATCAATCATGCCACTTCCCATGCTACACTGCCCACAATCATAGCTGGCCCCTAATGACTACTAATCTGTTCTCCACCTCTACAATTTCCTCATTTCAAGAATATTATAGGGGCACCTGGATGGCTCAGACAGTGAAGCATCTAACTCTTGATTCAGCTCAGGTCATGATCCCGGGGTGGTGAGGTCAAACCCTGCATCAGACTCCACGTTAAGCGTGGAGCCTGCCTAAGATTCTCTCCCTCTCTCTCTGCCCCTCCCCTGCTGGCACCCTCTCTCTCTCAACAATAAATAAACATTTAAAAAATATTTAAAGAAAAATTACAAGAAAAATACAATACTGTATTGTACATTTGGAAGTTGCTAAGAGAGTAGATCTTAAAGGTTCTCATCATGAGAATAAAAGTTGGCAACTATGTGAGGGGACGGAGGTTAACTAGACTTCTTGTGCCAATCGTTTCACAATATACACATATATCAGATCATTCTGTTGTACACCTTAAACTAATCTGATGTTATTTGTAAATTACATCTCGCTGTAACGGGCGAAGAAAAGTCTCCTGTCTCTCAGACAGGTAAGTCAAGATTTTTTGCTCTTTGTATTCAGCTATAGACAGGTCAGATAAGGTTAGGCATCACTTGGGCTTAGTCCCTGCTTCCTCCTTACGGGGAATGAGGTTCATAAAACCCCTTTCTCGTTCCCAGAGTTTATCACGAAGGTCAGTTGAGGAATGGAGGAGACATGTTGTAAGGTCGTCATTAAGAAAAACACGCAATACAAATTCAAAACACTGGTATTTTTTGGTGCAGTTAATTATAAAACTGGACAGGCTGTGTCGTTCAAGAGGTGAGAAAAGCTGTCGCCCCCAAAATGTGGTGGCGAAAAATCTTTGGGCTGAGTCCTAGGCTTATTAAACTGTCAGTGCTGAATTATCAGTAAATCAAGAAGGATGTTAATGAGCATCTGGTTTTCAGCTTTCATTGCCATTTGGCAAACAGTAGCACAAAAAAGAAAATGGTAATTAGCAATAAAGGTGTGTTTATTGGTTTGTGCAATTGACAGAGGCTGTATGTCTCTTCTGCACAGTATGTGTCCTTTATAAAACTGCCAGACAATGGATGCAAAACCTGTTCTCTTTTCCTTTAGGCTACAGATTCATGACCTTGAAGGGCCACTAGAGGAAAATCAATTAACGGAGGAATGAAAGTTTAGCCTTTTCGTGGAAAAACAAAACAAAGGGATCTAAGAAAGGGAGGGAAATCCGGGAACTCTCAGTCCCCACCTCCTCCAAAGGCCTTCCCGAAAGCCTGTCTTCTCACCCCAATCCATCCTCCAAACTGCCTCCTGTGATCTTTCCAAAGGGGAAAACGCTCGTGACATTCTCCCGACGAAAACCCTCCCATGGGCTCTTGGGATAGGATCCAAGTTTTCTAGCATGTTCTGCGAGTCTCTTTGTGATCTAGCCCTTGCCTACCCTCTAGCGTCTTCTCAGACGACTGCTCCCATTCCCTCGTAATCTACACTCTGATAAAGGAAGTGTCGGTCAGGAGAGGGAAACAGGAACGTGCACGCACTTCTGGGGAAAGCGTACATTGGCACACCCAGGGTTGACAGCAACGTGGCTCCTTGGTATCCCCCTGAAAGCTTTCATACACGTGCATCTGGAGTGCATTGACATCTTCACGGCAACGTTGCTCAATCCGGTGAAAAATGGCATAAAAAGAACGAAAACCTTCACGACCTCGCATGACTTGGCCTTAGGTCACGATCTCGTGGTTCGTGGGCTCGAGCCCCGCTTCGGGTGAGCCCCCCTTCTCTCTCTCTGCCCCTCTCTCACTTGCACTCTCTCTCTCTCTCTCTCTCAAAAAAAAATACATATATATTACCAAGTGATAAATACCATACAGTGCCGTTAATGCAAGGTTTTTGAATGAATGAAAAGTCACTTATTGTTCATGGGCACCTACACGTGTGCCTTTACGTAAAAAGGACACACGACCGCTTCAGGAGAGAGGTTACTACTGCTGGGGAGACAGGTTGGAGAATGCATAAGGGAGGATCACTGAGGGGTTTCGCTCTTTTTCGTCTTAAGTAAAGTTCTACGCCCATTCTGAGGCTCAAATTTACAACCCTGAGATCAAGAGTTGCCTTCTCTATGGACTGAGCCAGCCAGGTGCCCTAAAGCGGCTTCACTTTTCATTGAAATATTTTATTTCGTATCTATCTATGATATTGTGATTTAGAATAAGACATATATGTTTGGTCTTCCTCCCCATGTCTAGCATAAAGGTCCTAAAACCCTTGGAATTTTCTAAGTGATGAGAGCATAATGGCGTCTTTTTCTTTGTTAAGGAGGTGAAGGATGGGGGCTGGTTGCTGGTGGAGTCAACCATGAGATTAGAGGGTTGGGCCTTTCAGTCCCACCCACCCCCTGACTTCTGGGAAGGGGGGAGGGGGTGAAAATTGAGTTCAATTAGCAAGCAACCATCTAGAATTAAAAAAAAAAAAATTTTAATGTTTATTCATTTTTTCAGACACAGAGCGCAAGCAGGAGAGGGGCAGAGAGAGAGGGAGACATGGAATCCGAAGCAGGCTCCGGGCTCTGAGCTGTCAGCACAGAGCCCGGCCCGGGGCTCGAACTCACGAACCGCAAGATCGTGACCTGAGCCGAAGTCGGACACTTGACCGACTGAGCCACCCAGGCGCCCCCCCACCAACAATCTAAAATTTAATAAATCATCCTATGTAACAAAGCCTCCATTAAAAACCAAAAGGATGGAGTTTGGAGAGCTTCTGGATTGATGAGCACTTATATATTTGGGGACCGTGGGGCCCTCGGAGAGGGCATGAGAACTCCACGCATCTTCTCACATACCTTGCCCTATCCCTCCCTTCCAACTGGCTGTTAAACTGATAATAAGAGCATGCTTCCTGGAGTTCTGTGAGCCACTCTAGCAAATCGACCGAACCCAAAGAAGGGATTGTTGGAACCTTCCATCGCTAGCCAGTTGGTCAGAAGCACAGGTGACAGCCTGGAGTTGCAACTGGGATCTGAAGAAGGGTGGGAGGGCAATCTTACGGGACTGACTGCCTAACTGTGGGATCTGACGCTATCTCCAGACACAGGGTGTCAGAATTGAGTCAAACCGTAGGACGCCCAGCTCGTCTCCGAGGAGTACTTGTTGGTACAGGAGTCCCCACAAGTTGGAACTGGTCCCAGCATCATTTTACTCTCTCTCCATCTACCCTTGAGAAAAATAGGCAAAATGTAGACATTTAGTCAATCTGGGTGGCGCATACATGGGTGTTCAATTTATCGGTTTTTGCGGGGGGGGGGGGCTTAGTTTATCTGAAACTTTTCATTGAGATTATCACTTACACATACAAATTTTTGCTCACAAAATGAAAACCACGAAAGCCAGGCCATCGCAACAGATGGAACAGTGTTGTGGGAGACGGTTGTTGCGTCGGCTACCTCACAGTCATTTGCCTTTTTCTTTTTTTCTTTCTGGGGTTATAGTACGTAAAACAGATCATGCCTTTTCATGGACTTCTATACTGTGCGATTTTCCGAACGATGGAGGTATTTCCTGAAGCTGTGGCTATGAGATATGAAGCTAGATAGGGTGTGGACTTAGTTATCTAGGTGAGTGGGGGTCATAGTCTACCTTGCGGCTGAATGTGGTTGTATAGTTATCAGCCGTCGTGTTCATTTTCTGCAAAGACCCTTCTGAACGCGGTTCTTTATGCCGCAACGGAGTTTCAGTTTGTACAAGCATTATGGAAAACCACGTGGTGGGGCGCCTGGGTGGCTCTGTCGGTGAAGAGTCTTGATTCCGGCTCAGGCCATGATCTCACGGTTCATGGGTTTGAGCCCCGCGTTGGGCTCGGCGCTGACAGCACGGAATCTGCTTGGGATTCTCTCTCCCTCTCTCTCTCTCTCTCTGCCTCTCTCCCTTTCTTTCCGTAAATAAGTTAAAAAAAAATTTAGAACCCACTTGGCATTACCTAGTAAAATAGTACCTATGCGTAACATACGACACAGAAATTACATTCTGTTATAGACTCCGAAAAAAGAAACTATTCGGAATGTGCACCGGGAAACGTATTCGTAGATGCTGCCGTAGCAGCTACAAAAGCAATGACTCAAACAAGCAAACGGAGATGTCACCATGTCCAAACGCTGGAGAATGAATATATTGTGGGGGTCACGCAGTCCAATTCTCTAAAGCAAAAAAATGAATGAGCCAGAATTACATCAGGTCGTGGAAGAATACATCCTGGGTGATTCTGTTTATTGAAAGTGAAAGACGTGAAAAAAGGGGAACAATGTATTTTTAAGAGGTACGTATGTACGTGGCAAACCTATGAAAGAGAGCATCAGAATGATGAATGCCTAATTAAGGATGTTAGTTTCCTTTGTTGAGAGGAAGGGATAACTGCTAGGCAGGAGCTTAGAGGGAAGATCAAAGAAATTGGTAATGTTGAATTATCTAGAATGAGTGGTATACGTATGTTTCTTTTATTTTTATTATTTTAAATACACGCATACATATTTTCGTATATATATTTTATTTTATTTAAAAAAAAAAGAGGATTTTAATTTGGAAGAGAGTCCTGGATATAAGGCACCAGGGTAATCTCTTCTTGGTAAAGATTGGAGATCCACTGGGCCAAATCATGGCCTTGTTAAAGTCATGGCCTGGCAGTCTCTCTCTCTCTCTCTCTCTCTCTCTTTTTTAAAATGTTATTTATTTTTGAGTCAGAGAGAGAGCACGAGCGGAAGAGGGGGAGAGAGAGAGGGAGACGCAGAATCCGAAGCAGGCAGAATCCGAAGCAGGCTTCTGGTTCTGAGCTGTCAGCACAGAGCTTGCCTCGGGGCTCGAACTCGTGAAGATCGAACTGTGAGATCATGACCTGAGCCGAAGTCGGAGGCTTAACCGACGGAGGCAGGCAGGTGCCCCCTAGCCATCTCTTTTTACCTTTAGGTATTTGAAAGCCCGCGTAAGCGTTTTGTTGGAGCGCTGGAGGCTGCTGGGTCACTGAACTGTGATTTACGGAGTCTTTGGCTGACACCCTCACAGACAAGGGTGTCGTCTGATGGACGACATTCTCCTGCTAAGTAGGCATTCTGTCCTTTGAGGATTTTCTTATCCCGTATAGTCCTTTCAAAATGCAAACCTGCCTAAAGGAGGAGTCACATAAGGCTCCGTTACCTGAGTATGAACGAAACCATCATTTGCCAGCCAAGGAGAGGAGCAGTATGACCAGGCTGGGGGCGCCAGGTGTCTGAGTGTGGAGCAAGACAGAAAGGGACGGGGTCCGGAAGGTGAAGTGGAAGAGACTCACCAAGAACCTTTGCGGACCTCGAGAATTGGATGGGGCGCCTGGGTGGCTCAGTTGGTTGAGTCTGACTCTTGCTTCCGGCTCAGGTCACGGTCTCACGGTTTGTGGACTCGAGCCCCCCCGTGGGGTCTGTGCTGGCCGCGAGGAACCTGCTTGGGAGTCTCTCTCTCCGCCTCTCTCTGCCCCTCCCCTGTTCTCTCTCTAAATAAACTATAAATAAACAAATAAATAAATAAATAAATGTTGGTTGAAGATTAAAAAAAAAAAGAAAAGAATTGGGAAGGACAATTCAATGCCCATTTTCTGGATGGGGTATTTATTAGTTTTCTGGTCTTAGTGGAGAAAAGGGATTGCAGAAGGGCCCCTCTGTGGTATGCACGTTGGTCAACCAAGAGCCCTGAGGTGCTGGCCCGAACTGGGAAAGCGATCCAAGGTCAACGGCTAGAGGAAACGGGTTAGACAGAACGCTTGATGAATCAGAGTCAGGGCAGGGGCCAAAAATCACGGGGTTAGTGATGGGTGGAAATCCCAAACTGCAGAAGACAGGCAGCAGGTGGGGATCCTAGGGAACAATGGCAACGACAAATATTAGGAACGTGTAGGGTTTTTAACCATTCCGAAGGTCAAAGCACCCAAGGGGGGGGGGGGGGGGCAGGCAGGCGCTATGCCTTCCTGCATCTAATTTCGCTAGCTGTGGCGTCCCCGCCTGAGCACAGACAAAAATCTGGCTTCGTTCATTCACTCGCAAAGTTGACTCCTGAGCTTCAGACAGAAGGTTCGGGATTCAGCTATTTTTTGAGGCAGGCAGAAGGCCGGAGCCAGTAACTGCAGCGCTGGCGCGCCAGCTAGCATGAAAATCGCTCCCCGTCCAAGGGCCAAGTTTGACAAAATCAACTTCAGTTGTTTCCACTGTCGTGCAGCTGGGTTAAAATTGCTCGCTTGTTACGATGCCATCAGCCTTTCAACCAAATGTGTCCCTTCGCAATTGTTTGACAAAGGTCGAAAGCCGTGAAAAGGCACCGCTGAACTGCTCCGCGTGACTCGTCTAAATTTTAGAACGCCGTTCCCGGCACACAGTAGGTGCTCTGTCAGTGTGTGTCGAGTGGCGTGGAAACCGGGGAATTAGACGAGACTTGTTCAGCTTCCCAACAGTGCATTAAGCTGAGTACACCATTTCTCAAGTTGAAAGGAGGCTAAATGACAGGAAGTGGGTTTATATGATCGCCTCACATCTGTAGTGAAAGGAAGTAATAAGGAAATTATTTAGATTAGGCATCCCAAAGTTTGCCTGATGTAGACGGAGGACTGAGGCTTTTGTTTTTATAAATCCGCATTATTCAGAGAGCTCCCCTGCGGCTTCCCTTCCCTTTATAAATTCGACAGTAAATTTCATATTAAAAAAAAATAAAAAATAAAATAAAACACAAAGCACTCTCAGCCAAGGCCTGGATACGTAAACGTAATGTGTCATCCACTGCCTATACCTCCTCTAAGGGGGGAAGTACAAAGTCACAGCAAAAGACTCAGAATGGAGAGATGGTGAGCTAAGCGGCTTTCCTGACATCCGGACACCTGCTTTCCCGTTTCTGATTTGGCCAGTGAGACCCTTTCAGAAAGGGAGGGGAGGAGTGAGATTCTTTTAAAACAAAACAAAACAAAACAAAACAAACAGAAAAACACCTCGCGTGCTTCCTAGCCACAGCATTGCATTCCGGTAGTCTAAGAGCTCGTTTTTATTACAATAACATCCTGACCTCAGAGAGTGTCACGTCTACCGTGGGAAACGGGCATGCCTCAAAAAAGCAGGTTGTTGAAGGAGAGAAAGGATCGCCGGGTGCGGCATTTTAGGGCCATCTGGGATCCAGTGACCATTCAGCCTCTCAGAATACATTTTCCCGAAATCAACTCCATCCACGAGCAGCACAGAGGAGTACATGGAAATCACTGAATGCCCCCAATGATCAAATGTCTCTAGCCAGATGCTTTCCATAGAAAACGCTTGCCGAAGGTCTGTTCCTGTTCTGACCTGAAGTCCCCTAGCTTCCCTGTCTTCCTGGGAAGATCAACCGTGTGCTTTCACCGAAGTTGATCGGGCAGAATCGGAGCAGCTTTAGCGGGGTAGGGAGAGCGCATACGTACGGGTATATACGCAGACGTGTGCACACACATCAGAGCGCTCACATGTCATGTGACCTAAATTCAACTCTCTTTACTATGACAGAAAAACAAAATATTACACACTTGCAATTTACTCTTGTTTTTTTTTTTAATTAATTTACTTATTTTGAGAGAAAGGGAGAGAGAGAGAGAGAGAGAGAGAGAATCCCAAGCAGGCTCTGCAGTGTCAACGTGGAGCCGGATGTGGGACTCAAACCCGCGAACCGTGAGATCATGCTCTGCACTGAAATCAAGAGTCGGATGCTCAACCGACCGAGCCACCCAGGCAACTCGCAATTTACTCTTTCGTAAAGACAATTTTTAGAGCAGTATTAGGCTCCTAGCAAAAGTAGAAAGGTACAGAGATTCCCCATATACCCTCCTCCCCCTCCCCCCACATGCGTAGCCTCCCCTGTTATTAACATCTCCCACCAGAGTGGTACATCTGTTAGGATTATGGTATTACAAATTCTCTGCCTTTAAGAAACCCATGCTTCGAGAATGCCTGGGTGGCTCAGTCGGCTGAGCATCCCACTTCAGCTCAGGTCACGATCTCACGGTCCGTGAGTTCGAGCCCCACGTCGGGCTCTGTGCTGACCTCTCGAGGCCTGGAGCCTGCTTCGGATGCTGCGTCTCCCTCTCTCTGCCCCTTCCCCGCCCATGCTCTGTTCCTCTCTCTCTGTCTCAAAACCCAAGAAACATTTTAAAAAATTAATTAAATAAAAAAAAGAAACTCATACTTAAGAGGAAGGGAAACACGCATTTGATAAAGGCCATAATATATGTATGAAATATAACATACCTCGAAGATCTGGGGAGGTGGTGACTTAGGGCCTATATTTTGTGGGTATGGACAGAAGAGCAGAAGTGCATTATGGGCAGAGAGAATACACAGGACGGGCAAAGGCTCGGGGTTGCAAAAGGGCGTGAACTCTTCAGACACCAGTGAGACATCTGCTGCGGTCGGAGCATATGCGAGGGGGCGTGAGCGGGTCAGGCTGGAGAGTTTGGTAGGAGAAAGATTATGAAGGGCCTTGGATGTGTAGCTAACAAAGTAGACTTCACCCAGCAGGTATTCAGGAACCCAAGGTAGTTGAGAAGCTTGGGCTTAACCGGAGAAGGCTTTCCCTCTACTGTGTGACCTTGGCTTCACGGCCTTGGCCGCCTCAGCCAGAGCCAGGTTGGCACCTGGTTAGCCATTTACCGATTAGGAAAGTTCCTAGCGGACTTCAAAGTCGAAGCTATGAGCACCAAAGGAGATCACGAGATTAACGTTTCATGGCCTTGTCTTCCTATCTCTAATACCCTCAAAAATCATTTCACATCCCTCCGTTTCCTATGTCTTACCAATAGGGGAACGTTAGGAGGATGTGTGGGATACAACTAAAGCGAGGGAATGAAGGACTTAAGCATGAACACTTGCCGCCTGCTTTCCCATCTGATATCCCTGGCTTTGCTAGACGTAATATATTCATGTTATAGGAAGATAACTGTTGACAGCGTGATGATATATTGGAGGGGGAGAGACTGATGTCAAAGAGACCACGTAAGAGGTTGCTGCCATAGTTCAGGCAGGAGTGGAGAAAAGTCTGTATTGCAGCAAGCGGCAGTGAAGATTAAGTACAAGAGACAAGGGGCGTCCGGGTGGCTCAGTGAAGCGTCCGACTTCGGCTCAGGTCATGTTCTCGCGGTTCATGAGTTCGAGCCCCGCATCGGGCTCTGCGCTGACAGCTCAGAGCCTGGAGCCTGCTTCGGATTCTGTGTCTCCCCCTCTTTCTGCCCCTCCCCAGCTTGTGCTCTGTCTCTCTCTCTCTCTCTCTCAAAAATGAATGAGCATTAAAAAAATTATTTTTTAAAAGAAGGAAACATAGGGGAATAGATTCATGATATGAAACTTGGCAATCCTTTCTTGGACGTGACACTAAAAGCCCAGATAACAGAACAACAACAACAACAACAAAAATAGATAAATCGGAGTTCATCAAATCGAAACTTTCATGCATTAAAGGACATTATCGAGAGAGTGAGGAAGGAACGCACAGAATAAGAGAACCTATTGGCAAATCATATATCTGATAGGGAATTAATATCCAGAATATATAAAGAACTCATACAACTCAAGGAAAGAAAAAAATTTTAAACGGGCAAAGAACTTCAATAGACATTTCTCCAAATATATGCAAATGGCCAATAATCGCGTAAATGATTAATCATTAGAGGAATGCAAATCAACATCACTAATCATTAGGGGAATGCAAATGAAACCCACAACGAGGGGCGCCTGGGTGGCTCCGTCTGTTGAGATTCTTGATTCAGGCTCAGGTCACGATCTCACAGTTTGTGGGTTTGAGCCCCGTGTGGGGGGTCCGTGCTGGCAGCGCTGAGCCCGCTTGGGATTTTCTCTCCCTCTCCCTCTGCCCCTCCGCCCTCTCAAAATCAATAAATAAAAACTCTGAAAACAAAAAAACCCACAAGGAGGTAGCACTTCACGCACATCAGGGTGGCTATTCGTACAAACAAACAAACAAACAGAAAACACAAGTGTTGCATAGGCTGTGGGGAAACTGGACTCTTGTGCCTTGCCGATGGAAACGAAAACGGTGCCACCGCTATGGAAAACAGTATGGCAGTTACTCAAAAAAATCAAACCCTGACTTATCGTATGA
The DNA here is from genome assembly GCF_007474595.2 of Lynx canadensis. Taxonomy (NCBI): domain Eukaryota; kingdom Metazoa; phylum Chordata; class Mammalia; order Carnivora; family Felidae; genus Lynx; species Lynx canadensis. The sequence continues at coordinate 93,144,810 of NC_044321.2, forward strand.
TATAGCAACGCTATTTCTGAGTTTATACACAAAGTCATTTAAGGCAGACATTCAAATGGATGTCAGCGCACCCGTGCTCACGTCAGCGATATTCGCAATCCCGAAAGGTAAAAAGAAACCAGATGTCTATCGACTGCTGAACAGATATGTTTTGGTCAGCGCATACGATGGAGGGTTATTCAGATTTTAAAAGGAAGGACATTCTCGGGGCTCCTGGGTGGCTCAGTCGGTTAGGCGTCCGACTTCGGCCCAGGTCATGATCCCACGCTTTGTGGGTTCGAGCCCCGCGTCGGGCTCTGTGCTGACCGCTCGGAGCCCGGAGCCTGCTTCGGAATCTGTGTCTCCCTCTCTCTCTCTGCCCCTCCCCTGCTTGCATCCTGTCTCTCTGTCTCCCAAAAATAAATAAATATTAAAAGAAAATTTTTAAAGGAAGTCCGTTCTGACACACGCTGCCACTTGGATGACCCTTGAAGGCATTCTGCTAAGTGAAATAAGCTAGACATAAAAGGACAAATATTGTATGATTCCACTTAGATGCGGTACCCAGCATAGCCAAATTTATGAAGAAATAAATCCATAAATTACCAGACACTGTGGGTAGGGGCGAATGAGGAGTTATTACTTAATGGGGAAAGATTATTACGACCGGATGATAAAAATGTTCTGAGGCTGGATGGTGGTGATGGCCGCACAACAGAGCGAATGTGTTTAATGCCACTGAACTCTACACTTAAGAATGATTAAAATCAGCAGCGCCTGGCTGGCTCGGTGGGTTAGCATCTGACTTTGATTTTGGTTCAGGTCATGATCTCACGGTTCGTGGGTTCGAGTCCCGCATTGGACTCTGCAACTGTCAGCCAGGAGCCTGCTTGGGAATCTCTCACTCCCTCTCTCCCCACCCCTCCCCTGCCCTTGCCCTCTCTCTCAAGGTAAATAAACCTAAAAAGATGATTAAAACCCTAAATTCTATGTCATGTAAATTTTGCCGTAATAAAAGAAGTCGATAAATAAGAATCAATCACTCTAAATCGGAAACTTAAAAACAACAACGACAACAACCGGCCATCGTAGAATCGAGGTCAAAGTGAAAGTCGCTCAGCGCGTTAGCCTTCATGGAGAGCCAGCCGTCTATGCTCTCTGCTCCTTGCTGACGGAGGACGGAAGTCTTTCTGGCCCCTTAGAGTCACTGCTATTTCCTCGATGCCTCGGGGAAAGCCGAGCTTTTCCGTGTTTTTGCCATTAGTTCAGCAATCTAAACTGCACCCACTGAAATCTCCTTGGTTCCTCCCTAGTTGCAGAAGGCTAAAATAATGCTTCATGGCCTTTACCTTAGCACAGCGGCAACAGCAGGGCCCAGGGCCGACCCTGCCTTTCAAAACCCATCAAACAAGGCTCGCCCACCCCGCTGCCCCATTTCGAGCCAGAAAACCTGGCAACGTTCACCTGATTTCCACCTCGATCCTGTCTGCAGTCTTGAGTTCACCGGGGATTCTGTCCCGCGTTTCTCATCCATCCTTCCGGCCCATTTAGTTCATCCAGTTTGACTTTCCCTTCATTTCCTGAGTCAAGCTGGGCGCTTGGAAAGACGTAAGACTCTCTCGCCTGCTTTTCACCCGAGCAGCCCTCTTTTGATTTTTCGCACGTGCCCAGCGCTCCCTGCTTCTGGGCGCTTGTGCGTGTTGTTTCTACTGCCTCGTACATTTTAACCCAGCCTGTGCCCAGGTGAACCCCGTTCATCGGTCAAATCTCAGTTCAGATGTCACTTCTGCAGAAAAATTTCCCCTGACTCGCTCTTCCTCCCACTTCTAGGACCTTGTTAAAATGCCCTTTTATAACATATCCCAGTTTGCATATACGTACTTACAGATTTTTTATTATTATCGATGCATATATGTACTTGTATATTTTTTATTATTATCTAGAAGAGAAGCTTTACAAGAAATGGGGCCGGGAGGGGGGCGGCGGCGCTCTGGGGGTTCAGCTGATTAAGCGTCTGGCTCTTGGTTTCGGCTCAGGTCATGATCTCACAGTTCGCGAGTTCAAACCCCGCGTTGGGTTCTGTGTGGCCAGCGGGGAGCCTGCTTGGGACTCTTTCTCTCTCCCTCTCTCCGCCCCCCTCCCCCGCCCGTGCCGTTTCCCTCTCAAAATAAATAAATAAGTAAACAAACGAAATAAATGGGGCTGGGGCGCCTGGCTGGCTCAGTCGGTGGAGCGTGCAACTCTTGATCTTGGGGGTGTAAGTTCGAGTCCCATGTTGGGGGTGTAGAGATTACTCCAAAAAAAAAAAAAATCTTAGACCAAAGGGAATGGGGCCATGTTTGTCTTGCGTATAACTTAACACCAGTGCACAGCACAGGCTCAGCACAAACCTTGGTTCAACGAACGAACAAAGAAGAATGCTTGCATTCTCCCACCACCTGAAGGTCCTGCGTACTCTGGGTTCTTCATACTGCCCCAAACCGAGCAGGGACCCAGGAAAAGGAGATGGTAGGAAACGAAAAGGCGATTCCCACCGGCTATTGCTAAAAATGCCTGCAGGCTGATACGTGTACACTCATCTAATCCCTTGCTGTCGCCGTCATTACTAAGGCAAGTGGTGAGTCCCTCTCCCTAGCCACGACGCCCCCCACCGCTCCACAATGTGCCCCTTCTTTTACTTTATCCTCGAGTATGTTTTGTTGCTCATTTCAATCTGATTTCACTGGCTTTCAATGTGCATTCTGTGAGGAGCAGACAGTGGTAGTGGCTATCTAGTTTTTTCTGGAATACCCCTCCACAGAGGACACCTTGAAATCGTTCCTCTCCTTCTCCTTATGAGAGAAGAAGTGGCAGGGCCGAGGTCTTACGCATCCCATTTCATCTCCGCTTTGGGCGCATTAAGCCAATTGTCCTGTTGTTTTAAACCATTGCGTCCTGGGAAATTCACTCGAAACGAACTTTCACTCTGCTCACGTATATACGAAGTCACCCACTGTAAACACGTTGCCTCCAAAAAAGGAGCAATCAATCTCCCCATCTTTTGGGTCAGTTATGGAGCTGTTCATCCGAGACACTATAATGAGGCTTCACTTATGCAAATAAGTTGTGTTGATCGACAAGTTCCAAGCCACCAGCCGAACTGTCACTTGAGCCAGGCAGTCTGCAATTTGCCGCAGCAGCATTTCCACCATGGAATTACAGAATATTGGATCTGGAAAGGACTGTACAGCTGAAGACGCTGAGGCCAACATAACACACTTAACTCTGTGCCAAGGGATACCAGGATCCTACGACCGCAGAAGATGACTTCTCACGGCTATTATATTCGTTACGTTAAAAAAAAAAAAAAACTGTTCAGCTTCCCCACATAACTCAAACATCCACTTCCTTCCTGCAACTCTTTCCTCCCTACCCTCTCCCCAACCGTCCGTGTCAATGATCCATTTCAGCAAAGGCAAGGTGGCGTTGCCCTTCCCCTTCCCCAAAGCGACACATGCTTGCTCAAGGACAACGGGCTATTCGCAAAACGAATCCTTCCAGCACCAGACCATCGCTCCTAAGCGAGCTCTGTAGAATAACCATAATCCTCTGCAGCCAACCATAATCCTCCCCTAACATCTGACCACTCTGATCTCTGCACAAGCACGGAATGTTAGTAGCTATTTCCATTCTAACGTCGGACGGTCCTTTTTACGACAGCCATCGTACAGACGTTGTAATAAAGTACCAACTCCTAAGCTGTCAATAGCCTAGTTCCAAATGTGCCTTGAAACAACTCTACACACAGATGTGGAACGGGACCCACCGTAGTCAGAAAATAACTTTGCTGGAACACGAAGCCCAGAGTGACTGAGGCCTGAGGGAGGCTACGAGGCAATTTGGACTTTATAGAGGGCACTAGCTTGGTCTTCTAGGACAACACAGGCCAAGAGATACTTGGGAAATCACCTCTTCTTTTGCTGAAACCCAAGGCACACTTGCTAAGAAAATGAATCCACGATGGCCTAAGTGATGATACGCTAGTGTGAAATTTTTGTCATCACCACACAGACCAACTCACCTCTTAATCATACATTTCATTGTCCCCCCCACCCCCAAAGGCATTAAGAGTCTTTCCTGCCGGGGGCACCTGGGTGGCTCAGTTGGCTGAGCGTCTGACTCTTCGTTTCGGCTCAGGTCACGATCCCCAGGTCGTGGGATCGAGCCCTACGTCGGGCTCCGCGCCGAGCATGGAGCCTGCTTAAGATTCTCTCCCTCTCCCTCTGTTCTTCTCCCCAACTCGTGCTCGCTCTAAAAATAAATAAGATGAAAAAAAAAAAAAGAGTATTGCCTGCCGTTGACCCCTCCATTCACCGAACAGACTATGAACATTCACCGACCATTTAATACGGCAGGTACCGTATGATGTTCCGGAAACGTAACAGACATGAGGTCATACTTTGTCTCTGTCTCCTGGAGCTGATGCCACTGGTAAACATGGCTGTTGACTGAACGAATGTATCGGGTGCCAATGCTCATGTAGTGAGGACATCTATCCTGATCGGGGAAATCAGACTTGATGGATCTAAGGACTCACGGGCAACGCTATTCGCGTCCGGGAAGACGGTGATAAAAGGGAGGGGCAAGCTAGGAGAACTTCGACTTCATGTA